>NW_023460963.1:0-30299 GCF_013731165.1 Rhagoletis pomonella | reverse complement strand
GGGCACAGTCTAATCGGATGCTTGCTACCGCAGAGCCTGCATGTCAGTGTATATTTGCTTGCATCAGCCCGTTTACGTAAGGTAGTGAAGCGAGTCATCTTCTGAAATTATGATTTTCCCATTTTCAGTAGGGATACGTAGCGAATAAAAATAACATTGGAATGGCGAGCAATATTAACTACACTTTTAATCATCGTAAACGTTCACCTTGCAAGGAAGTAATTTTTCCAACCTTGAAGAAAAATCCACCGTGTTAAGTCCCCTTTATGATTGATGGGTCCGGCGAACGTGCACTCATGGCTGGTTGGTGTAACAGGGTTGCATGCGGCATGTGAGCTGTTTACCTACCATATTTTGATTCTACGGCTAGCATTTTAAATGGCCAACGACAACAATTTTGACTTTTGTTGCTTTTGTGAAAATATCACCGTGCATTAAACTAACTATGTTCATTAAGGTTTAAGGAAGGTTCGCGAATATGAAGAATGTGAATAATTACGTATTATAAATAATTACGTATTATTTATGTATTCTCCCACCCTATCTATCTGAAAATAAATGCAAATTATTTTTAACTACAAGTCCATCACGGAGCTGTATAATTTTCACACATATATATGCAAAGTGTCTAACCAGCATAAGGAAAATTGAACGTGTAACCGGGGTATAAAAAAGGTCGCGGTAAGGTATCGAATTCCTTTATTTATGTTATCGATAACAAACTACTTCCGTGAATGGCCGAATATCAATGAAAAACCACGTTACGCATTTACTCCCGGGTTTTATTTGCAATGGTGTGCGATTTCAAACGAATTAACAATTAAATCGTGAATTAAAATAAGATACGGTGTGAGTTGTGTAGTGTTAAGCGTAAATTTCGCATGGTTTAGTTTAGGATTTGCGAACAAAAGTGTCCAAAGCCAAATTGAACGACAGTGCAAATTTTAATTTGAGACATAGTTGAGCAAAACGGTACAATTAAAAGGCACGAAGATGGTCAAGAAGGTTTTAATGATCTGTTTAGGCAATATTTGCCGCTCTCCCATTGCCGAGGCGGTAATGATTAACACACTCGAGAAATCCGGCGCCTCCGCTGATTGGAAAGTGGATTCTGCTGCAATTGGCGGTTTGCATCGTGGCAATCCCCCTGATCATCGAGCATTGAGGACAATGAGGAAGTATATATGGGTGATTTGCGGTGGCTAGCGCCACCGAATTCCAAAGCTAAGTTGCTAATGTTAGCAGATTTCGGGCTGGATCATCGTGGTTGCATCATCGTGGATCCCTACTATCAACGAGGCGATGCCGGTTTCGAAAAAGCTTATCAGCAATGCGTTAAAGCGTGTGCGGCGTTTTTTGAACAAGCTGTGGCTGGTAAGGTTTAAGAAGAAACAAATTTAATCTACTTAAGTTATCTTGTTAATACTGAAATTAAATGTTCAATGCGCGAAAATCAGCCGATACACGTGATAGATGTATGTATACAAAACCCCGTATGTGAAAGCATAAGAAATAAATATTTGTTTAAAAAAAGGGAAATGCAAACAAAAGTGTTCAACTAAACAAATTAAAATGCCCTAGTTTGTGATAAAGCTTGTTAAAACGATGATCAATAGGCATTTGATGCTGCGGGTAGCACACTGCACCAAGGGTCATGATTTACAAAGCGGCGAATTCAGCAAGGGCAAAGATGGCTCAGATATACCGTCGCTAATGTTGACAAGACGAAGAGTTTGGTTTGATGGATTAGTTTGTTGCTGCTCAGGATGACCGTACGTGTAACAAACGTAACATGGAGTTGGGGTAAGTAACTACTTTGATTTTACATACATAAATTTCTTTCATGAGTGGTGTGTTACACTGAAGTTAGGTAGGTTGGTGTTGCTTTCGAAAATGTTAAAAAAAAAAGAAAAAGAAATAAACTATGGTCGCGAGCCAGGTCACTTGTTTAAAATTCTACAAGGTTTTTGTAGCAACTTATATCATCATTTTGATTTTCATTGGACTGCAAAGGTGGAAGTTGCTGTGCTTATAGGGAAATATTAAAGCTTTTAGCTAACCAGGATAAGGAGTTTAAATTTTAAACGGTGTTTGAAAGATATTTTAAGCTAAGTCACTGGACTCTTCAACTGTGGAAACAAAGATAATGAAATAAATTGACAGTTTTAACCTGATACCAATTCATTCAAGTGCCTGTGGGCCATTTCATTGTGACGGTTGTAAAGTAAGTGTGTGTGAAATTAATTTCCCATGTGAAAATCCCAGCTTCCCTTTTAGAATAATATACGCTAATGAAGGCGTTTTGAAATTTATGTCTTTCGCGTCTTTGACATGGGATGGCCCTTGTCGGAAGTGCACGAGGCTGCTTATAAACAGCGCCTTTCATCAATGGCCAGTTGAGGTAATCAATTGTCCAGTGAAGAGACAACTTCTTTGCAATATTTTGCATGACAACACCCAATAAGCTACTAAGAACATTCCCTTTGACATTCAATGAGCTACGAAAAACTGGAGGTCTGAAATATGGAGTGTATATTTATGAGATTTTTCGCTGATTGACAATGGAATGGTTTTCGTATAGGTTTATACAGAAGACTTCGTTTCTTCTGTCTCCGTGGAATGGGGTGGTAATAATACTAATTTGACAAGCGGTCTTGTCACCTTTCCCTTTTCTGTTATGCTATCTACAACGCGAACCCTGTTGTCAGAACCTGGGCGCAAATTGACCACCCTACCTAATCTCCATTCATTGGGTGGTAGATTATCTTCCCGTATGACTACTAGATCTCCCACTTTCATGTTTGATTTTGGATGCTTCCACTTAATCCGCATTTGTAGTTCAGAAAGATATTCCGTTTTCCACCTCCTGCAGAAGTTTTGATGCAAGGCCTTGAGTTTCTGCCACCGATTAACAATCGAGGCAGCGTTTTCGTTCACGTCTATTTATGGTGGGGCTAACAGATGTCCGCCTACCAGAAAGTGACCTGGAGTTAAAGGCTCAAGGTCTGATGGCTCATTTGAAGCTGGGTTTAGAGGTCGAGAGTTGAGGCACGACTCAATTCGACAGAGAAGTGTGCTGAATTCCTCAAATGTGTATAACATATTTGACGCGGTCTTTTTAAAGTAGCTTCTAAAGCTTTTCACGCCTTCCTCCCACAGACCACCCATGTGCGGAGCTGCTGCAGGTATGAAATGCCAAGTTAATGCCTGATGAGCATATTTTGATAACGGTTGTGTCCGCGCGTCGGATAGAAAAGCCTTAAGTTCCACTTTTAGCGCCCGTGATGCCCCGACGAAGTTTGTCCCGTTGTCAGATTAGATAGTTTTTGGGAACCCTCGTCTGGCTACGAACCTAGGAAACGCTCCTAGAAAAGATTGAGTACTCAAGTCACTTGTGGCCTCTAAGTGAATAGCCTTGGTAGAGAAACAGACAAAAAGACATACATAACCCTTTGAAATTCGGCAGCCTCGCCCACGATAACTCTCTATGTCAAAGGGTCCAGCAAAATCCACTCCAGTATTGGTAAATGCTCGCGAGAATGTTGTTCGTTCTTGGGGAAGAATCCCCATAAGTTGACTTTGCGAGCGCTTTTTATGGATAGTACAGATCTTGCAGTTATGGATTGTGGACCGGATCATTGTTTTGATTTTTGGAATCCAATATTGCGTTCGAATGAGGCGCAACATTAGTTGGTTCTCACCGTGGAGGGAAATTTCGTGGACAAATTGGACACTCAACCGAGATAACCTGCAGTTGTATGGGAGTATTACTGGATGTCGTTCGTTGTAGGCCAGATCAAGTGATGATGACCCCCGTCCGCAGCACATCATCTTTATCCAGGAACGGATTAAGAGGAAGTATTTCACTCTTCGACTCAATGCATTCGTTAGCTTTCAGTTTCGCGATTTCTACTCCGTAATGCTGCTTCTGAGAAAGTTTTATCAGGCGATTAGTCGTTGTTTTAATTTCATTAGATGAAATTAAGCAAGATTCCGACTGAAAAGAAGCTTTTGTCTTCGGATGGGTTCTTTGAAAGAAACGCAATATGTATGATATCACCCCCAAAGCCCTCGGTAAACTAGAAAACTGGTTAAGAATGTCATAGGTTTCGTCTGTCGATGTTGTTGCATGAACGTGCATCCTTTTTTCCTCAATACTTGTGGTGAAGTCTGTCTCTTGTGTAGGCCATTTTTCCCTATTTTCTTGTAGCCAAGAAGGTCCCTGCCACCACAAAGAATTTTTGACCAATTCGTTTGCCAGTATGCCCCTGCTTGCTAAATCTGCGGGATTTGTAGCTGAGTCAACATGAAGCCAGTTCAAGTTCCCTACTTTGTCTATAATTTTTGTAATTCGGTGGGCAACGAAGGTTGACCACGAACATGGGGGCTTGCGTATCCATGCCAGAACAATCGTCGAATCAGTCCACAGATGTATGTTTAGGTTGCCTAATTCAAGATTTTTGGTAATTGATTTGACTATTTCTGACAGTAATACCGCCCCGCACAGTTCTAATCTAGGCAAGGAAATTGTTTTGACTGGGCCTACTCTAGTTTTTGCTAATAGCAGATTAACAAGTACTTTGTCTTCTTTTTCCACGCGTAAGTAGACTGCGGCAGTGTACGCTTTTCAGATGCGTCGCAGAATCCATGAATTTCGATTTTTCCTTTTGGCGAGAAAGACACCCAACGAGGTATCCTTATGTTATCTATTTCGCCGTAATTTTTTTGTAAAATTTCGCCATCTTTCTAAAGTTAAAGACGACACTTCCTCGTCCCAGTTGGTACCCTCTAACCATATATTTTGCATTAAGATTTTCGCTACAATTATTATGGGGGCTAACCAACCTAATGGGTCGAAGAGTTTAGCCATAGCTGACAAGATTGCTCTCTTTGTTGGGTTCACGTTATCTTCTATCGATTTAGCTATAAAGTAGAATTGGTCGGAATGAGCATTCCACCTTATGCCTAGTGCTTTGACGCTACTAGTATCTTCGAACTCTAGGAAATCCTCATTCAGTAGATCTTGTTTTGGTATACCTTGCAAGATTTTGTTACAATTTGAAGTCCATTTTCTCAGAGGAAAACCAAGTGACTTAAGAACTGCGGAAATCTCATCCCTAGCTTTGATTGCAGAATCTAAAGTATGTCTTCCAGATAGAACGTCGTCGACATTCATATTTTTACGTAAAATATTTGAGGCTGTAGAGTAGAGATTTTCCGAGTTTTCAGCGAGTTGATGCAATGTCCTTAACGCAAGATAAGGAGCACAGTTTATACCGAAAGTAACCGTATTTAATTCGTAAAGACCTATTGCATCATTTGAACATTTGCGAAAAACTATCCTCTGACACTTTGTTTGGGTTTCATCTACAAGGATTTGCCTGTACATCTTCTCAATATCGCTATTAAAGACGTACTTAAAAAGTCTCCAGCGGAGAATCAAAATCGGTAGATCAGATTGAAGCACTGGTCCAGGGAGAAGTACATCGTTCAAACTAACTCCATTGGCCGAACAAGACGACGCATTGAAAACTACTCTAACTTTGGTTGATGTGCTCTCTTCTTTCACCACCGCATGGTGCGGTAAATAATAGTTATCCACCGCATCCACTGACTGAGGTGCGTTCACTTTACACATGTGTCCCATGGTTACGTACTCCACTATAACTCGGTTATATTCCTTTTGTAGAGTTGGATTCTTCGTAAGCCTTGTCTCATTTTTGTAAAATTGAGAGCATGCTCGTTTCAGTGAAGGGCCCAGTTGAATTTCATATGGGTACTCAGCTTTGAAAGGGAGTGAAACAATGTACCTTCCATCTTGGCTCCGTTTTGTTGTCCGCTTGTACAGCTCCTCGCACTGTGTGTCCTCAAGCGTTAGTGTCTTGTTTTTTGGAAAATCTTCTATCTCCCAGAAGGCGCTAAGCTGCTTATCAAGGGCAACCTCGTTATAAAAAGAAACACAATTGTTGTTGGTTGGGCTGGCTACATCAGCACGACCAGTCAGTATCCAACCGAAAACTGTTTCTTGTGCTAAAAGAGTATTCAAAATATTCTTTTTTATTCCACCTAGAATGATTTGAGGATATATGTCTCCTCCAAGAACAAGATCGACTTGTTCGTTCACAAAAAATCTTTTGTCTGCCAAAATCAGATCAGGAAATGCTTGTTGTGTGAGTGCGCTGATATCACACGTTGGCAAGTTTCTTGTAAGACTTGGAAGAACAAGGACTAGGGCATCAATCGAGATAAGTGGGTCAATGGCCAACATCTTATTTGATGGCAAATTGATTCTGCGTCTGAGCCTCTCCGTTATGAAGGAACACTCAGAGCCGGAATTAATTAATGCTCTGGCAGCAAATTCTGTGCCATTAAAATGAATACTTACTCGCGTTGTGCCGAGTAAAACACCTTTGCATGTATTCGCGTGATGTGATTGCACGTTTTTTACATGTTTAGCTTTACCTTGTGAGGCTTGGTTACGTTGTTGTGCTTGCCGGGATGTCGATGGCAAATTGTCTACAGAAACTACTGTCTTTCCTTTTACAGATGATTTACCTGGAGTTGTCTGTTTGTGGAGAAGGGTGTGATGTCGAGAGTGGCAATTGACACAATTGTGTGAACTCGTGTACTTCGACACCGAATGCCTGAAAGACAAGCAATTCAAACAACTATTATTCTGTTTAACAAAGGAGATCCTATCAGCTATGGACATTTTCAGGAATTTTGGACACAGATGTAGTCTGTGATCATTGCTTTGGCACATTTTGAATGTATATTTGGTCACAATAGTTTGAAACGTGCCAAGTTTTTTGTGTGACGGTTCAGAGGAATGCTTATGACTTTGAACTTTTGTAGCTTTTGTAACCTTGATTCCTCTTAAACCAGACACCGATTCCAAAGTTTGGAACCTACTAGAAAGAAATTGGTCCATATCGGTCCACTTAGAAATATCCGTTTTATTTTGTACTGGCTGTTCCCATAGCGAAGGGGTCTCCTCAGGTAATTTTGTAGAGCATAGGTATATGATAATTGGATCCCAGCTTGAAATATTAATCTTATGGCTTTCTAATGAGGATATGCAATTATTTATATCTCTTTGTAACCTTTTAATTGAACTCCCACACTCAGTTTCCACTGCCTGTAGGTTAAAGAGGATCTTTAACTGAGTATTCACTATGATCCTTTTATTCTCATACCTATCACACAAATTTTTCCAGGCTACATTAAAGCCTTCATTTGTGAGGTCACACTTTTGCACAATTTCTCTGGCTTCACCCTGTGTCTTTTGACTAAGATAATAAAGCTTTTGAATGGGTGTAAGCCGTTTGTTCGTCATATAAATGGCGTGAACATGTCACGAAAAGTTGGCCATGATAAGTAATCGCTTTTGAAAACATCGAAATCGCACGGCGGAAGATGCAAATTATGTGACGCGCCTGACATGTCCTCCATTTTCTTTTTCAGACTTTTCCAACTTTTCCGAATATTCATTAATTTTCGTCATACACCGCACGAAAGCCGCGTAGCAAGTTTTATTTTTCTTTCGAATAGTACTAAGATCTCTGGCAGTAGTCGTTTCAGCTGCCAGGAGTTCGTCAAATAAAACTTTGGCTTTCTCCCACATGACGCTAAGCTCGCTTTGTTGGATCCTCAGCGAATGTTTGGTATGCTCGCCTGTGGGAGTTCCCAGAAAATCTATGTCGAATTCAATGACCGAATCGGCTAAGCGGATGTATGTTTCCATTTTGATTTTATTTTTATCTGCGTAATTACCACCTCACAAAAACTTTCAGAAGTATATCACCGGTAAACAGCTCAACGAATGCCGATATGAAATATTAATATAAGTATGGATGTATGTCACAACGCAAAACCTCTGTTATTATGACCCAATTTAATAGTGCTATGATAAAGCAGAATTTCCCACCAAACCACAAATTAGAAATTGAAGATGATTGATTTTTCTCAACAATGTATAAACCAATGGTATTTATTTTTTTATTTTTTTATTTAACAAGAATAGACAGGAATATTGCTCGCCAACCAACCGTTAAATATGTTTCTATGTATTTATATTCGCTAACTAGATGTGAGTATATATGTGCGTATGTATAGCGATTAAACAATGCCCAACAAGCATTTCAGTAAACGTTTTTAAAAATAACTTAAATTAAGTTTGCTATAATAAGCGTTAAATAAGCATTTTTAATATTAAGCTTATTAAAAGTTTTTTCAAATAAACCTTTAATAAGTTTTGAGAGCGAATGTTTATAAATAACTTAAACTTATAAATGAAATGTAAATGTCAACGACATGAAGTAGTAAATGACGTGTTTACGTTTTTTTAAATATATTATTAAAAGAAAAAATTAAATAAAACCAATGCGGTAAAACAAGAAAATCCAATCAAGGACCCGCTGCGCTAATCGGTGGAGCATTCGAGTCTTCAAATGATGAGTTCCCCTTATCCTTTCTTAGTTTAACATTCAATTAAAAATGTATTAAATTTTTTTCAGAAAAGTTCATCAATGAGAATGGCGGCGATGAAGCGGAATATATAGCTGCATCGATGTCGCTTTTCCAATTTGCCAATAACCGCAAATAATTGAAAGCACGCAACAAGATGTAATAATTAACTTTTTTATGCTTAATTTGTATGTGTTATTGTGAATTTGTGTGCTAAAATGTCTATTCCCTATTTATATTTTCGCGACTGTAGATGAGTCCGCCGAAAATTCGCATTTCGTTTAGTTTCTAGATGTTAAGCAATCTATGTATGAGTTTTTAATGAAATATCTTTAAATAAAGGGTTATAAAAATGTTTATAAAAAGCTTGCTTTTGAAAATTTTTAGTAAGTTTATATTGATACGCTAATAAAAAACTTTTTTTGAACCTTTATTATAAGTTTACACTTTTACGCTTATAAAAAGTGTTAAGTATATAGCGCTTTGTAAAATAAAACGTGTGGCAACAACATGTACTAAATTTATCTTTTGTAACATATGTATGCTTCTTGGACTGTATATTTGACATAAACTGAATTTCCTTTTCCGCTCTCTCTCTCTTTTTTTTGCTGCGTTCAAGTCATCACGTAAAACTCTGTAACAAATCTGAATTTACTTAATAAATCATATTTACATTAATTATTCTTATTCGAGTATAATTACAACAGGTTATGGGCCCAGAGCCCCACTTATGAGTTTTGTTATATGAGCGAAGATAAAAGCAACGAAACGTTTGTTGATTCTGCGATAGGAAACGATACTGTTGATGATACTATAATTTTTGTATCAAGTAATTTTCTCTATGTACTATGTCTGAGTCCAGAGCATATCAAATACACCGCTTCAACGGGCAGAATTACCAACAGACAGATGGAGATTTACATGACTGAGAACAAATTGAAGGAATATATTTTAGGCACTACACAGCGTACAGAAGCAAATTCACGTATCTGGGATGAGAAGGATGCGGAGGCACAAGCCTTTATAATGCGAGGTATCGAGTTGGAGCAGCTGAAATACTTAACGGAGTGTACAACTGCAGCACAAATGTGGTCAAAGCTGAAAATCGTACATTCCGAGAAATCTGAGCAGTCGGCGCAAGTGCTGTTAGAAAAATTTATAAACTGCAAAATGGATTTGGATGAGAGCATTGTTAATTATGTAGCGAGAGTTGTGTCTTTAGCACAAAGACTTAAAGACATGGATATGGAACAAAAACAGCCTATGGTTATTGCAAAAATTTTAAGCAGTTTGCCGTCTAAATATGACCATGTAAGAACTGCTTGGTATGCAGTACCCCGGGCAGAACAGAATATCGAACGACTAACCGATCATTTAGTAAATGAAGAGTCACTAATGAATTTACGCTCAGCTCACCACGTTGAAGATGACACGGTAAAGACTGCATATTCAGTGAATAAGTTCAACAAAAAGCCAAAGATGCGCACTAAACGTAGTGGAAGCTGCAACTATTGCCATAAAGAAGGGCACTGGGCACGAGAATGTTTTAAAAAGCAACGTGATAGTCAAAATAGCATATCTAATGAAAAGCACTCACTTGCTCTAGAGAGAGAAACTGGTTTGAAATCTAGCGGTTCAAATAGCTCCAAACAAAAGAATGCTGAAAATACACACTTGTTTGTCTTGCAAACGAATACCACACAAAATAAAATGAAAAACATATTTTACGCGGATTCTGGAGCCACTGACCACATGACATTCCTGAGGGAGCTACTAAAGAATTTTCGGGAATTTTCCACTAATGCATGCCAGGTAAAAGTTGGTGACGGTCGAAGGCTGGACGTTTGCGGTATCGGAGATATTGAAGTGTATGCAATGAATCAGGAGAAGTTTATTCATACAATTAAAGATGTCTATTGGTGCATGAACTTGATATGAATTTTTTGTCTGTTAGCAGAATAACCGAGAAAGGTATGAGAGTAGTTTTCGAAGAGGGTGCAAAGCGCGTTTGCTTTATGAAATCTGATCGAGTAATAGTTGACGGCGTGCGTGAAAATCGTTTATATAAGATGAACATGGTTCCTATCTTGGACGCAACTTTAAACACAGTGCAAACTGAATCAATCATGCTTTGGCATCAGCGTATGGGCCATGTGAACTTCAAAACATTAAAAGAAATGATGTGCAAGAAAACAGTAGACGGATTTCCAATATCCGGGCTCTCAACAGAAATACCGTTCTGCGAGGGGTGTGTATATGGCAAACATCATCGCAAGAGTTTTCCGAAATCAGGGGCAAAACGAGCAAGTTCACCAGGAGAAACATTTCATGCAGATCTATGTGGAAAAATGAGTGAAGCATCAATTGGAGGTGCTAATTACTTTATGCTATTCAAGGATGACTTCAGTCGATATTGTTTTGTTTATTTCCTTAAAAATAAAACTGATGTTTTATCAAAGCTAATGACGTTCTTTGCAGATGTTCAAGCAGATGGCCACAAGGTTAAACGGTTGAGAACAGATGGAGGTCTAGAGTTCTGCAATGCGGAAATAGACAATTTCTTGTTGAAACAGTGTGTGAAGCATGAGGTGACTACTCCAAGGGCGCCTCAACAAAATGGTTTCATTGAACGACAAAATCGTACTGTGGTAGAACATGCTAAAGCAATGCTGCACGAAAGAAACTTACCAACTTATTTGTGGGCAGAAGCCACACATACCGCGGTGTATTTAAGAAATCGCATTGCATCTGACGTTATTGGTGGCTGCACCCCCTACGAAAAATGGTTTAGAACGAAGCCCACAGTAGCTCACTTAAAAGTGTTTGGCGGCCAAGCTCTCGTACATGTACCGAAAGAACAGCGAACGAAGTGGGAGCGAAATTCACTAAAATGCATAATGGTTGGATACAATGATGACAGCAAAGCTTATCGCATATATGACTTGGCGAACAGAAAATTGCTAATACGAAGAGATGTAATTTTTAATGAAAATAAAGAGAGTTAGAATTACATAACAGAGCAAAAGCAAAACGAGTGTAATGAAACGGACGACATTGCTGTAGAAAAACGTAAAACTGATAGTGATGCGGGAAGTGATGTCGAAGCAGTACGCAAAAATCCGAGAATGCCTATTTTTCGAAGCCCATACAATACCAGAAGGGCAGCTAAGCAGCAGCCTGAGGACAATAATAGCTCGATTGATGCAGAATTGTGTGTCGCGGCTTTGGAACCACTTAACTTAGAGGAAGCTATGCATGGTGATGATGCGGGTAGGTGGTTAGAGGCGATTAACGACGAGCTTGACTCTTTGCACAAAAATAAAACTTGGACTTTGGTAGCGCGCACAAAGGGAATGCATGTCATATCAAATCGATGGGTATTCAAACGGAAATACGACTCGAATGGTGACATTGATAAATTCAAGGCGCGCTTGGTCGTTCGTGGATGCTCACAAAAGGGAGGTATTGATTATAATGAAATATATTCTCCCGTAGTTAGGTACGATTCTGTGCGGACAATACTGGCAATTGCAGCGGCGCTTAATATGGATATTTTCCAATTCGACGTAAAGACAGCGTTTTTGCATGGAGAGTTGGATGAAGACATTTTTATGGAACAGCCATATGGATTTCAGAAAGGTAATGATGTGTGTCATTTGCGAAAAGGATTGTATGGATTGAAGCAAGCGTCCCGTCAATGGAATAAGAGGATTGTTAAGTTTTTAGTTAGCTTCGGGTTCAAACAAGCAAAGTCAGACACATGTGTTTTTGTTTACAACCAATTGATTTCAACAAGTTATCTCGCTCTTTATGTCGACGATGGACTATTATGTGGCAATGACATAACTTTTATCCAAAACCTTTTGAGGGCTCTACATGATGAGTTTGAAATTACTTACAGACCAGCAGAATTTTTCGTTGGAATGCAGATAATGAAGAATGATAAGAAGCTTAAAGTATTTCAACGGGTTTACACAAACAAAATTTTAGAAAAATTTAATCATGACAATTGTCGCGCTGCACGGACGCCAGCAGAACCAGGTATACATTATTCAAAGCAACTAAACTCCTTAAATGAAGGGAAGTACCCGTATCGTGAAGCCGTTGGATCATTAATGTATTTAATGGTGTGTACTCGACCCGATATCGCATTCATTGTGGGTGTACTTAGTAGATTTGTTGAGAACCCAACCGAGAATCATTGGCAAGGTATTAAACGAATTTTTAGGTATCTACAAGGAACGCGCGACAGGGGTATATCATACGATATTGGTTCTGAATGTACTCAACTAGAAATGTATTGTGACTCCGACTGGGCAGGAGATACCGAAACCAGGCGTAGTACGACAGGATAGATTGCCATTCTCAGCAACGCTCCGATTTCGTGGAGTTCGCGCAAACAAACTGTTACTGCAACTTCAACAACAGAAGCTGAATTTTTAGCTCTGTGCGCTGCTACAAAGGCAGTAGCCTGGCTGAGAAAGCTGATTGCAGACTTAAATAGCGAATGCAAAACTTCAACTCCTGTATATTGCGACAATCAACGAGCCATAACATTGGTTAAGCATCCGGAGTCTTCAAAGCGTACAAAGCATATTGACACTCAGTATTTCTATACATGTGACATGCAGAATGAGGGTTCAATCGATGTACGATACGTAGAAACTGAGAAGCAGCTGGCTGACATTTTAACTAAGGCATTAGCAAAGACTAAATTTAATAATTTTGTTGAATCTTCTCTTGTCTGAATTTCATTGAATAATTTTATTTTTAAAAGGCGAGAGGGAGTGTTAAGTATATAGCGCTTTGTAAAATAAAACGTGTGGCAACAACATGTACTAAATTTATCTTTAGTAACATATGTATGCTTCTTGGACTGTATATTTGACATAAACTGAATTTCCTTTTCCGCTCTCTCTCTCGTTTTTTTGCTGCGTTCAAGTCATCACGTAAAACTCTGTAACAAATCTGAATTTACTTAATAAATCATATTTCAATTAATTATTCTTATTCGAGTATAATTACAACAAAAAGCTTTCTTTTGAACATTTATTACAAGTTTATATTTCTACGCTTATAACCAATGTTCCTTTTCGATTATATTACGCTTACTTCCAAGCGTTTTATAAACAAAAAATCAACGTTTTGTAAGCTTAATGTTTATAATTGAAAACTTAAAAAACACTTTCTTTAAGTTTATTTTGCTTGTTGGGTGTATAACGTGCACTACAATTATTCTTATTATTTTTATTTTTTTTTTTAACAATAGGCTCCCAGTATATGTGATTTTGTTTGTATTTATTGAATTTAAAAGCAAAAGCGCGAGTGATTTTTTGACTTTCGTTCGTTCAATTACAAAAGTGACCTTTATACTACGCAAGGTTAAGTGCAGTGGAAAGTGTGGTTATAAAACCGGAAAAAGTGCAGTGTTGTTGTAGTTGGCGAATTCAGGCAAAAATGAGCAAGTCACAAAGAAAATATGATTATTAAAATTAAACTGATTAAATTAATCTCCGAGTGAAACTTCTTGCAATGATATGGCATAAATTGAAAGCCAACAACAACAAACAAAACCTGCCGTTCTTTATGAAAATGGCTGTAGCGCCCACTTATGTATGTTAATATATGCGTGTGTGTGTCACTGCCCAACAAGCAAAATAAACTTAAAGAAAGTTTTTTTAAGTTTTCAATTATAAACATTAAGCTTACAAAACGTTGATTTTTTGTTTATAAAACGCTTGAAAGTAAGCGTAATATAATCGAAAAGGAACATTGGTTATAAGCGTAGAAATATAAACTTGTAATAAATGTTCAAAAGAAAGCTTTTTATAAGCGTAAAAGTGTAAACTTATAATAAAGGTTCAAAAAAAGTTTTATATAAGCGTATCAATATAAACTTACTAAAAATTTTCAAAAGAAAGCTTTTTATAAACATTTTTATAACCCTTTATTTAAAGATATTTCATTAAAACCTCATACATAGATTGCTTAACATCTAGAAACTAAACGAAATGCGAATTTTCCGCGGACTCATCTACAGTCGCGAAAATATAAATAGGAAATAGACATTTTAGCATACAAATTCACAATAACACATACAAATTAAGCATAAAAAAGTTAATTATTACATCTTGTTGCGTGCTTTCAATTACTTGCGGTTATTGGCAAATTAAAAAAGGGACATCGATGCAGCTATATATTGCGCTTTATCGCCACCATTCTCATTGATGAACTTTTCTGAAAAAAATTTTATACATTTTTAATTGAATGTTAAACTAAGAAAGGATAAGGGGAACTCATCATTTGAAGGCTCGAATGCTCCACCGACTAGCGCAGCGGGTCCTGGATTGGATTTTCTTGTTTTACCGCATTGGTTTTATTTAATTTTTTCTTTTAATAATATATTTTAAAAAACGTAAACACGTCACTTACGATTGAAAAAATTTTATATTTACTACTTCATGTCGTTGGCATTTACATTTCATTTATAAGTTTAAGTTATTTATAAACATTCGCTCTCAAAACTTATTAAAGGTTTGTTTGAAAAAACTTTTAATAAGCTTAATATTAAAAATGCTTATTTAACGCTTATTATAGCAAACTTAATTTAAGTTATTTTTAAAAACGTTTACTGAAATGCTTGTTGGGTGATATTTTCAAAAAAAAATCTCTCGAGTTTTGATTTATTTTATATTTTCTTCACTAAACAATCATATCACAATAAAATTAAGTGCAGTTAAATTGAACCACGTACCTTTAAAATCTTAGTCGAAGAAGTTTTGTTTTGTATGTACAGATGGCTCGTGTGTATATGGATGTGCGCACAAGATATCCAGAGGTTTGTAGTCACTGTTTCTCCTCAAAGATACGTCTTCCGTAACAAATTCAATGTTCCTTGCTCTTAAGATCTCAGTGGTTGGCGATCGATTTGGTGCTGGTGAAGAACAGCTTTTTACTTGGATGGCGACGAAGGACCAGTGTTAATCGCCACAACGAATGGAACCAGTTGTGTCGATTTGATTTTCCACAAAAGAAAGAATACACAATGGTATTAGAATTTAGTAATATTATAATTCGTTTATTCTTAGATTAGAATGGATATTATTGTCTATACAAATATGTTTTATAGATTACCTTGGTACGCTGTGGTATGGTGGCTGGATCACGTCCTCTTCTCTGGATGCTCGCAAAAGAAGTAAGTTCAACTGTTTTTTAGTTTATTGCGGTAGCCTATTGAATTGCGTTAGAAAAACAAGATTCCGATAACGGAATAAATTAAAACGAAAGGGAAAGTTAACAGCCGTGATGTTAACGTAATGTTAAACATTAGGGATGTTCTATTTAGGCGGAGGCCTAAACAGAGTAAATTTTTCGTAATATTAGAAAAAAAAAGCAACTCTAAAATAAGGAAACTAGTTTCTTGTTTTAAGGAAAGACTTTTTTCTGAGTGTAAGGAATTCATCAATATTTATTCAAAATTGATATATACAATCGCCGTTTAGCAAAAAATTGGTTTTTCCCAAAATTTTAGGAAAATGATTGATGAATTCCTTACACTCAGAAAAAAGCATTTCCTTAAAACAAGAGAATAGTTTCCTTATTTTAGAGTTGCTATTTTTTTTAATATTACGAAAAATTTACTCAATTTGAGAAGTTTTTCCTTAATTCAGGTTCATGCTTAAAACAGGGCGTCATTAATTTGAGGAAGTAAATTTACTCAATATAAGTAATAATTTCCTCAAATAATTTTGAATTTTGTCGGTGCTGTTAAGTCAAAGTTAATTGATTTCCTGAGAAGCACCGCGTGAAGACTACTGCTTATGGTTCTGAGTCAATTATTTCAATTCATATTCAAATATAAATTACAAATTGTAAAATTTCTTTTTTAAATACAATTTGAAAAATTACAATAGAAAAATAAATAGAAAATAAATAAAATTTTTTTTTTTTAAATAATCCTGCTCTAGTACTCGAACCTTGCATCCCTCGGCCGGCACTCCAGAGCTTTGCTCTGTCGGCCATTGTGACTGTTTGAGCGCCACGAGCAAAATTACATACTTTCACGGCAAGTAAATTTTTTCTAACAAGAAAGGAAATAGTACTGAAAACTAAGGAATTGTGTTTTCCTTAAACTGAGTCAAATCGTTTACTCATATCACGGCAGCAATGTCATTAGAGCCATTTCGATGTAATATTTCCTCAGAATAATATTTTTTTTTCCTGGCATAAAGGAATGTTTTTCCTGAGTGTAGCCACACTGTTCAAAAAATCTGAAAGTCCAGTACATCTATTACATATAATAAAATTGTAACAGGGCTGTGCAGTTATAGATATGAAAGAAAAAATTAAAATAAAATAAAAACTTTTTAATATACAACGCTTTTATAAATGGACTAAAAAGTAGAAAATAATATTTCTCAGGGCCAATTTTTCAGTGCTGGTTTAAACTCAGTTTAAACTAAGTTTAGTTAAACTCAGTTTAAATTTAAACTGAGTTTAAACTGGAGAGCTGTTTTTCATTGAGAGTTTAAAAAAACTGTCCGAGTCAGCTCAGAGGAATAATTGAAAGTGTGGAAGGAAATAGAGATCGAGTTCAACTCAAAGTTTGGTCAAGTGTATAGGAGCTCAAAGGTGCTGAAGACGAAGTACGAGAATATGAAGGACTCAAAAAATTATCTGCAGAAAGGCGTGATACTTATAAAACCGGCAGTGGAACAAGAGCTTCTATACCCAGCACAACAATATACGGGAAAATACTGAGCATTTGCCAGCCTGAGCAAATTGCGGGCAATGAAGCTATTTATGATGGCGACGGATTAGAAATAATTGGTAATTCGTAATTGAACATATTCCAACAATATGTGTACTATAATATTAACATAATTGTACTTTAGAAGAAACTTGCATTGTGGAAGTTCCAGCGGAGATGGAAGAAGATTTATCCGCATCCCCCACTGAAAATTGTAGCTCTGAACTAGAGCAGACACTAAGTAAATACAAATTAGCAAAATATTTACGTATGAAATGCATAGTCGAAGAGCATGAACTCTCAAAAAAAGAAGCTTCAAATGGAAATTGACTTCAAAAAATAGGAGCACGAACTACACATCCAAAAAATGGAATTAGAAATAGAGATCCTGAAGTTACAAATTCAGCTTAAGAAAAAGGAATTAGGAATAGGTTTTTAGAAGTTTTATTTTGATTTTTAGTTTTGAGGATTTTTTTTTTAATTATTGTGATAACATGAATTTAACCATATCAGTAATTATGAAACCAAGACTTGAATGTACCTCTTTAGTTTATTTAATATTAAGACAAAAAAAAGATAGTTTAGCGTGCATAGTTTTTATGTACATAGATACATGAATTGATACCTAAGAATGTGCCTATTTAAGTTCACCAATGTTTAGGTGGAAAAATATTTAAGACTCGCAATTGAATGCATTTTTGTGTGATATTTTAATGTGTACAAATTTATTTAACTGTAAATATTTAGAAAAGGTATTTACGTAATTTATTTAACTATGAAGCAATTTTTGATTCTCAATGCCGACAAAGGGAACGTTACTGTTATCATGGAAAATTCTGAATATGATATGAAGATGCAAAAGATTGTTAATGACATCTCCACCTACCGGGTTTTAAAGCGCGACCCGACGAATAAACTACAAGACAAAAATAACGAAATTGTAGAGCGAATGTACAAAAACAAAATTATTGATATACGGGAAAAGCACTTACTTTCTAGCAAAACCGCGAACCCCCCAAGAATTTATGGATTACCCAAAATCCATAAAGAAGGAATCCCTTTGAGACCTATATGTTCGTCCATTAACTCACCGTGTTATAATTTATGTAAATATGTTGTCCGTATACTTAAAAATCTAACAAAAACCTCAAAATATAATGTAAAGGACGCCATGGAATTCAGAGAAAAGATTGGAAGTACGTATATTTATGACGAAGAAAGTTTAGTGTCATTTGATGTTGTTTCGTTGTTTCCGAGTATACCCGTAGATTTTGCCATAGAGATCATAGACTCAAAATGGAGTTCTATACAGGAGCACACACCGTTAACTAAGGATCTATTTTTAACCATACTCAAATTTTGTATAAAAGAAAATCGCTATTTTAAGTGTAATGACAAGATTTATGAGCAAAGGTCGGGAATTCCTGTGGGTTCACCAGCATCACCCGTGATAGCAGACATAGTTATGGAGGAACTATGGAGGAACTATTGACGAATTTCGAGAAAGACTCTGACAACAAACAACGATTATTAACTAAATATGTAGATGACTTATTTGCAATTATTAAAACAGAAATTATGTACAAGATGCTTAACACTCTAAACAACTATAATAAAACAATAAAATTTACAATCGAAATAGAAAAAGATGGACAATTGCCTTATCTGGACACCCTAATAATTAGAAAGAACAATAGAATAACATTCGACTGGTATAAAAAACCGACAGCATCAGGGAGACTCATAAATTTCAACTCCAAACATGAGAAGAAAGCAATTCTAATTACGGCTAGCAATTTTATAAGAAGAGTTCTCTCCATAAGTGACCAAATTTATCACACGAAGAATATTACCATAATTAAAAAAATCCTAGGACGAAACGAATTTCCTCGGGGTATGATTAATAAGCTCATACGTAACTACTACGTAAGAAACAATAAGGGGGAAAAAAATAAAGAGTTAAATAATAAAGTTTATAAATCGGCGACCTATATTCCGGGATTATCGGAGAGGATTAAACATTTCAAAATGTATGACAAGGAGAACTTTCAAATAGCATTCACTTATGACAACACATTACAGCAGATATATAGCAATACCAAAGACAAAATGCCCAGAAATGAGAAATCTGATGTAGTCTACAAAATACCATGCAATGGCGACGGGTCCCACATATGCAATATGGTATATGTGGGGACAACAAAATCTAAACTAAAGACAAGGATTTCCGCTCACAAGTCTAATATTAAGTTAAGGAGCAATTCGTCGGACAATAAGACGGCCTTGTCATCTCACTGTAAGGAAATGGGACATTATCCTGACTTTGAAAATGTAGCTATCTTGCAAAAAGAGAAAAATTATAATAAGCGATATGTTTTGGAGATGCTACATATCATGAACACCCCTAATAATAAAAGGATGAATTTTAAAACAGACACCGATAATTGCGCTCATGTGTATCGCAATATAGTTCTCACCCACAGCAACAATCAATAGTGTAGGTGTCAGGTGTTCAGGAAAAAACGAATCGTCGGTCCGATAGCAACATTTCTTCGGACAACAATAATGTAATGTTGGGATGATACATACATACAATTCTTCGTCTTACTGTTCATCGCTTCATGTATTGTTGTTTGTATGTTTTTTGTTTATGATTACTGTATTTTGAATTGTTTACATTTTCATGCTTATACTTATTGGCACCAAGTTTGTTTGTTAATGCATTTTCGCGCATATGTTTAGTCGACCAGGCAAAGCCAAGATTGTAAGTTATGTTTTGTTGTACGTTGTGTAAATAATTATTTGTATATGTATTCATATTGTGTTTTTGCAGTCCTGAAGATGCCTTTAGATTAAAGGCGAAATATCGACAGTAATAAACAAAAAGGAAGATAAGACATCCAATCGTTTTATTTACCCTAGGCCTAGAGCTGAAAAAAACAATCAAAATTTAACTATGAATACTAAAAAAAGTAATTTTGATATGTATGATTTTTCAAATGAAAATACTGGATTAAAAAATGAAATTGAGTATAATTCTAAAACTAACTTCTTTCATTTCGAAGTAAGTCTTTGAAGTATTGATTTACTAAAACTTATCTTGTTGAGTTGTTCACATTTGATGCGTCCTGCTGTCTGTTTCTTGGGACTGATAGCGCGAAGTCAACAGTGGATGATATGCTAGGTGCTAATACGGGAAGTTCAGGCTCATGGTTCATACAGCAAATATTATGCAAGACCGCGGTAGCTACAATTATACTTTGCACTTTTCGATGGTTCAAACGAATTCCAAGCGATAAAATCGGAAAGCGCCTTTTCCATACTCCATAACTCCTCTCAACAGTACAACGTATTCTGATTAAAGATTCGTTAAATAGGTTTTGCTCTGGAGTCATCGGGTTTGACAAAGGAGTTATCAGAAATTTTTTGTTCGGATATCCACTATCTGCAATAATTAAACTGTCACCGAAATCACCGCTTTCAAAGCGTGAGTACATCCTAGAATTCCTTGATATGTTTGAATCATGAGCAGAACCTGGCCAGCGAGCCACAATATTTGTTGTTGTTGTTGTTGTTGTTGTTGTTGTTGTTGGAAAGGAATCCCTTTCTATTCCGATATAGCTCCGGGTTTTCGCCACCTACAAAGGAATTATGTCCATCAGTATAATTGCGGAAATAATTTAATAAAAGTTATTACCTGGCGAAATTATCCTTATGTGTGTGCAATCCAAAGCCGCTATCACTGTGGGAAACTTAGCAATTTTGAAGAATCCTTTATAGGTTTCAAGTTTCTCCGTATCGCTTTCTGGGAATTTAATGAAACGAGCCCTCAGCAGAGCTATATCCCTGTAGGGAAAACACGAACTAGTGAACCAAATTTCTGGTTCAGTACTAGTTCTTTTTCGCCAAAAACGAACCAGTCCGATAGTAAATAGTCCCGAACCAGTCCAATAGCAGTGAAATGTGGTACTTTAACTAAACTATTTTATTTCAAATTTTAAAAGTAGGGAAGGTAATCATTATGAGTAAAATAATTTAAAGCAGCATTTAATCATTATTTTATGAATTATTATTGCGATTTATTTTTTCGCTCAAACGGAAATAATTATTATTTGATTTTTATTTTTGGCATTACAAATAATGATTATTTTATGATTTTTATTTTTTCGCGCAGAGATTATCATTAATTTTGAGTTTTATTTTTCCACTTAAAAATAAAGATAATTTATAAAATTGAAAAGGCCATACAGACACAACCTACTGAAATTTTGACCTGAAAAGTTTGGGTCTTATTACGCTTATAAGAGTGCGGCTACCTCTCAAAAGGATACGCCGGTAATCACACTGGTATAGTTTTTGAGTTGCTTAATAATCATTATACTTAGTGATTCCATAAACAAAGGCCAAGATCCTGAAGGACAACTGACAAAGGCAATGCAGTTGCAGAAAAGAGGTAAAAAAAAAGTGTCAAAATAATTACCACTTTCTCACTAAATTTATTTAAAAATGCAAGCCACCAGAGCTACCTTTTTTTTGAAGAAAAGACAAATTAATTTTTGTTTTATGCAATCCAGCACAGCTACCTTAATACAGTCAGTCAATAAAGTTTAGGTACAACGAATTTTTTACAATACGGGCAACTATTTTTTAAATATTTTAGTTTTCGGCAATTTTTTATAAAATCCCCAAAAATCAGAGTTTCAAACCTTGTGGAAAATTTAAGAAAATTCTGCAAAATTTCATTAAAATAATTCACTTTTTATTTGCGCTCTCTAGAAAAAGTTGAGTTTGCAGTTTTTTAGCCCATTCAATTTTAGTATAATGAAGTGCAAGTATGAGGAAGCTAGGACTTACCAAACAACAACAAAAAATTGCTAAATATCAATGGTAAGTCCTAGCTGCCTCAAACTTGCACTTTGTTATACTAAAATTGAATGGGCTAAAAAACTGCATACTTAACTTTTTTCTAAAGAGTGTAAATTGCAATACTTGGATGGAAATTTGCGGAGTTTTCTTTAATTTTGCATAAGGTTTCGAACTCTGACTTTTGGGGTGTTTGGTGTAGAACTAACCATATTTTTATAAAAAATTAGGGAAAAATTAAATATTTAAACAATAGTTGCCGGTATTGTAAAAACATCGATGTACCTAAACTTTATTGACTGACTGTATATCTATTTACTTAAAAAACAATATGTTTAAATTTAGACAAGTAAGACAAAGTGATCTAATATTTTTACTTTTAAGCAGAACGCACTTTTGTTTTTTACTTACTACTTAAGTTTAATAATACTACTACTACTAATGTGGTTTATAAATTTTTAATAAATGCGTTTAAACATTTGTGATGGTATTGTCCTTCCTTCAACCGATCGTATTTAATATAAAAGGGAAATGTTTCGACAAGCCTGATTAGAAATATATATCTAAGGTGACGAATTTATAACAGGTTGGGAACTACACTTAAAAAATGGATGCAGATCGAACTAGATCTCATCTGTCGAATTAGGAACTGGTTTGGAACTATAGAAAAAGGGATTCAAAACGAACTATATCTTATCTGTCGTATCTGGGGGACAATTGACACTTCCTAGGACATCGCAATGTTAAATTCGGCAGTCGCTAGCATGCAAAAGAGAATTAACGCGTACTAGTCATGGTTCCAAACGCACTAGAACCGAACCAGTTCCGCACTAGTTCGTTTCCCTACAGGGATGGTGTGTCACCAATGTTACCACTTTAGCCACCGTTGACTTCGATATTCCGAACAAATCGCCAATTGTTTGAAGCATTCCACCAGTTGCATATACCCGTAGGGTAATAAGTACCATTTGTTCCTCTGTCAATGCGTGATTCCTAAAGTACCGAGAATTTAATATTTTGAATTATTTAAAAATATAAATGCTTGCCAATTTGTCGGGTGCCTGATGTGCTCTCCGATAAGCTCCAAAACGCTGTAAGCGGAAACTTTTGTCAGGCAAAAGCGTTCAAAAAAATCGTTTTCATCAAAAGTATTAAAATGATTCGGGTGAGTACATATGACTCTTTTTCTCCTCAGTATAGTAATCGTAAGTATTTCACTTAATGCTGCGTCACTATAATCACTTTCGTCAGAGGAAATATCCATTTTTTAAGTAAAAATTAAATTACAAGACCTTGCGTTCAATTAATTTTTTGCAACCAAAACAAACGAATCAGCAAACAGCTGATAGGTTAAACTAAGTTTAACCCTGCCAGATCGGCCGTTTAAACTCAGTTTAAACTTAGTTTAAACTACGTTTAAAGTTGACTGAAAAACTGCATACCGAGTTTAAACTTGGTTTAAACGACAAACAGAGTTAAACTCGCACTGAAAAACTCGCCCTCAGTCCCACAGAATTTGTTTTGATAACTTTTGATTTTGAAATTTTAGCAAAAGTCATTATAAACAATTAATGACATTGAAAACGAAAAACGTGGAGGGAATGCAGTACAAAGCATTCGATTTCATTGACAATAGTCAAACTACATAACATTCTACAGCGAAAGTACAAATTTGAGATTTGAGATTTCAAGCGGTCGTTACTTTTCATATCAATTCAAGTGTATTACATGCGCCCGACGCTTTTCATTTTCAATGTCATTAATTGTTTATAATGACTTTTACTAAAATTTCAAAATCAAAAGTTATCAAAACAAATTCTGTGGGACTGAGAAATATTATTTTCTACTTTTTGGTCCATTTATAAAAGCGTTGTATATTAAAAAGTTTTTTTATTTTATTTATTTTCTACTTATTAGTATTGTCTGTACAAAATTTTGCAATAGATATTAAAATAATTCAACTTGTGGTGAAAGATAACAGAAGACCATGATAAAAACATAGCAAGGTATAACCGTTCTCTCAATTTGTCGGCCATGATTTTTTTTTGAAGTTTGCCAACATTTTAAAATCATATAAAATTTAAAATAAAAAATTGAAATTGTTCGAAATTGTTGTTGCTTGAGATTGAAAATGAAAATGTGTGTGTGGGTTTGTGAGTAAATTTAAAAATTAAATTGTTTGGAAACGTCAAGAATTTTAAAAGTGACTCTCAGCGGTTCTACCTTACTATATTTTTATCATGCAGAAGACTATGCAAGCATCATGATACAAAAAGAAGGTAGTTTCATTTCAAAATTTTTTACAAAAAATAAGTTTTTGAAGTTTCATAAATTGTAAAAAATTATGAGCTACCTTGCCACATTGATATCAATGAAACAATACATCAGAGGGTTTAATGTTGTGCGTTGGAAATGTTCGGTTATTTGTAAAATGATTTTTTGGTGGGGAGCGGAAACGGAAGGTGCGTGTCACCAAAAACTTACTAGAAAGAGAACAGTATAAACTTTAAGATAATTCACCCTTCGCCTCCCTGCCCCTTCTACACTCGGGGCCCATTTCAAAATGGGGTAAAATTAGCATTTTCGCAAAGAAAAATTAAACTCGTGTTAGGCCATCAGCAGTGGGTACTCTTTTCCATTTTGGTAGCCTTCGGCCGCGCTAGTGAAAATAACCTCAGTCCAACTCTGGTTACGCCATCCACAGTATATTTGGGCAAAATTGGCCTCCAAATTTACAAAAAAAAAGTGCATATTTTAAACCGAGACCTTTGTTTTAACTTAAAGCTTAGTCCTTTGGCTAGACGTATATGTTAAAATTTTTTGATTCGGGTCACGGGTTTGAACACGATAACCCAAAATCATTGTACAAATTAGGGATGTTGCGAATGTGGAATTTTAGACATCCGCGGATGCGAATGCGTATGTGAATATCTAAAAGCTAACAACCGCGAATGCGGATGCCCAGTATTTTTAAGAAACAATTAGAATCTAGCATAATGGCGAGATCGTTGTTTAAACAAAATTCTGTTTTCAAAGTCGTGGCTGTCAGCGGAATCGGATAAGAACACTGTTATTTTTTAAAAAAGCACCCCGTTTTTTAAAAACATTTGAATCTCAGATACTTACGTAATTCTTATCTTATTAAAGGTCAGACCTATAGTCTTTTAATTATTTGAGCATCGCTCCTCTTTATAGCCAGACGTTGATCATTTCTGCTGGAAATCCCTATTGCAGGAGCTTACTCTTTGACTTTAAATAGCAAAGATGGGACAGTATATATCCATCCGAAAAGATATTGCCCGACAAGAAAACAAAATTACTGTTCTTTAATTTTTTGCTAAAAATAAATTCCCCAAAGAGCCCCATTTGAAATTATTGAAACGAATATATATAACATCAAAAGCAAATCACGAAAATTTAGTTAAGAATTACAGTGCACAGCTTCTTTTTTTGTGTCTAGTAGTTTTTTTAAAATTGGTCCAAAATAATAATATTAAAGAAAGAAACCAATGCAGGTATTGAAAGAAGAGAAAACAAAAAATATTGTTAAAAAGGCTAGGTTCCCTTTTACGTACGTCAAAGGTCAAGTAGAAGTTGGAACTTGCATGACTGCCCATTGATTGCTCAGTTATATAGCTGAAGAAATAATAAGTTTAAATACATTTTTGTCTAAGTTGATAAATATGAACAGTTTTATTACACAAATACTCCCACGACCACAGGCAAAAATATTGGCTACAATTTGTCATTTTGTACATTCGTATTCGCAAAAGCTCCGCATTGATTATTGCGAATCCGAATGTTAAAATTAATGCGGAAGCTCCGCAGTTGCGAATGCGAATATTCGCAACAACCCTGGTACAAATATCCGAACCGTAACCAAACTGTCTTACTTATGCCATTTTCTAAAAACCAAAACTTTCTAAAATGAAACTGCAGTAGTTTTCATCTTATGTGGATAATTCTTGTCACAAATACCTGGTTTCTTGCTTATATTTATGCATATATATTTTTGAGCAGCGCCACACCTTAACAGAAAATTCCGAGAATCCAATATTGGTACTGTTACAAGTTGCATGACATCATTTTAACTCGATCTCCACCCTCTTCCACGGATAACGGTACATAGGTTAGAGGTTTAAAAATATTTTGTGTCAGCAATTTGTCATCAAACTGCATTAAATCGTATTACGTACTCTATACTCTATCCAAAAAACTTTATTTTCGAATGTTTGCACAGGTGTATTTTTTTAATGTTTTCATCCAACTTCACTAACTTAAAATTTTTTGTTTACTTTTTCAAGAAACAAAAATTTTTCTGCTAGTGAATCTGGTAGCATGGTTTTAATGAAATGTCATAAACTTATTAAAAGTCAAGTGGTCGGCAACAACAACGAATGTCAATAAATGAAACTACCTTCTATTTTTGTATCATGGCAAGCATCATGATTCAATAATACAAGGTTAGATAATTATAGACAGCTGCGGTTTGACACTCCCTTACAAAAGGTTGCATTTACGAAGGACAGAGAAAGGGCAAGAATGCAATCCCTTGTTTCGAAAATGGTAGTAGAAAAGTACGCAAAGTAGGCAATTAGTAGTGAAATTCCTTTAGTAAATTCTAATGTATTTGCAGGAAATCTGGCATTTTAAACGAAATGTTGAACGTAATATTGATATATCTACGTGAACTACGTAATTTATATGTTATTTAGCCGTATAAAAACTGCGAACTGAGATTGATGTAAACATCCAATGCTTATGTTTTCATCAGTTAAATATGCTTCATATGCATATACAAATAAACATATTGCACAAAAGCTTATACTTTTATTTCACACCAAAGCTACACTGTTTCCATGTAAATTTGCAAAGAAGCAACACGGTGCCACTGCTAAGGGAGCGGTGCGAGAGAGACAACTGTCAGTTTATCGAACCTTGTATTATTGAATCATGTGCAAGCACAATGTTGTTTGCTCACATCAGTGTTGCCAGTTTTCGGGATTTCGCCCTTTTTTCGGGATTTTATAACTAAAAAGGGCGAATGGGATTTCCTGTCCAAAAACGGGATATTTTGCATAGCATACCGAGAAATAAAATTTAGTAATTGATAATTAAGAAAAGGCTGCCATGCTCTGTGGTAAATTAACGACGTTCATATGAATCTTATCAGCGGACCTTCATTCACATGAAATAAATTTGGATGGCCTCTGAACTTGTTTTAAATTAATGTAAAATAATGAACTAAATAAGCGCAAGTCTTTAGAAAGCATAGCGTTATACACAGATGTTGATCAGTTTGATTTAAACCTTGAGTGGAAAAGTATTTTGAGTGATTCTATTACGCAGTGTTACAATGATCATAAACTTTTTAATCCACCTAGTCCAGGTCGTAGGGCTGATCGAGTAATTCACTAAACTGCGTTTAAAATTTTTCCAACAATCTAAAATTCTCAACTCGCTCGGTTATTATTTAACTAATTTTAAATTTATTTAAGAGTTTGGGAAGAAGGATATTTGTATTATTTAAATAAATAATAAGTTTTGTGAGCGCATTGCAAATATGTGGAAAATTTTTAGAATAAATCTAAAATTTAGACCAACTTTTATAAATTTTTCCACTTCTACAATATTTTTTGACAAAATTTTAAAACAAAAGAATTTTATATTTTAGTCACTACTTTCTTTTATTCCTAGTAATAATAGGTACCATTTATAAAAATCAATAGACAATTTCGGAAGTTCTGATTTTTCCAAAATCACTTCGCTAATATTTCACAGAAAATTTTACTCAGTTAAATTGGATTCACTCTGAGGTTATAATAGTTCGTCTAGTCGACCTTTAAATGACCGCGATACTGACCTCGTGAGACCAAACTAACCCCGGATTCCGGTTCAGCGATCCCAAAAACATATATAGCGACCTTTTGTTACGATTTTTGTTCCTTATCTGGATTTTCACAAACGATTCATAGGAAAATTTGAGTACCGAATCGTTATTTTTTATAAGTGCCACATAACCTTCGATTCCACAAAAAAAGCCTAACTTGTCACATCTTAAAAGCAACGATAGCTCTCCACCATTTTTGAGCAGAGCCGCATGCGTTTTGACGTGGAATAATCCATATAATATTCTATGTATATTGCATATATATGTACATTACGGTGGGTCAATTTGTATGGGAGGGTTTTTCGGCTATGCGCGTATATCACAGCAGGATTCTACGAGTAATTCTAAGCAAATTTGCCGAAGAAACCATGGATCAAAAATCAATTTGGAGTTTGCCACATTGCAAAAATAGGTTTCTTAGCATTTTGCTGTAGTGCCGTTAGAAAGCGCTTCAATTTTATTTAAAAACATGCTATACGCGATTTTTTGGTATTAGGAATCCTTTTCTGGACTTATCTTTTACTTATCAATTTCACCAGAGGACGCAAAGTATAAAATTTCACATTTACTTCGAAACCTATTTTCGCAATTTGGCAAATTCCAAATTGATTTTAGACCTATTGTTTCTTCATCAAATTTGCTTAGAATTACATTCTTCTATGCTATACGCGTATAGCAAAAAAACATTTGCCCGCCCTTATGTACATTCTTGTGTTTCTTCATCTGAAAGCATTTTATGTATAATAGATACATATAGCGCGGGATTTCGGTTACAACTTTAGTACAATACGGGATTTATGTTATATTTGGACGGGATTTTATTAACGAGGTTACTGGCAACACTGGCTCACATTTAGTATAAACATACATATGTACATACATACATATAGCAGCAGTTTATTTCATTTAAAGAAATGGCGTGTCGTCCATTTCCGCTGTAACGTATATAAATAGTGCATATATTTAGGCGCAATATTTAACTTTTGGCGGGGCGACCTATACTAGGTTGATATCTAGGATTTTCCATAAATAGTTTTGCTACATTTATAGTAGGTGCATTCTTTTGTAACCGAGTTACAAAAGAACACTCGCTTAAATGACGAAATACATGCAAAGCAACAATGCATACTCGGCTATTTATCCGAGCTCGCTAATACGCGACCTGAAGTCTAGTATTGGTAAGTGAAAAAACTGCTCTATTATGAATTGTTAATGGGAAAGTGGAGAGGGAAATTTTTGCTTCCTTTTATACGTGACTTATATATATTTTAAAAGAGTATATATATTACGCAAATACCTCGCATAATTAATCATTTAAATTGGTTTTTGTATCTAAATCCCGTTAAACTAATCACATTTTTTTGCCAGCCTCCAACAGGGTTGCTTACATTAGCGCACACAAGGGGTGGGTTTTGGGGTTCAAACCCCCCCTAAAGCTAATAACCTCAAATACAATCTGTATCTTAAAGCTAAGAATCCAGCTCTCAAAGAAATTATAAGAAATATTTATTATAATTTCTGTTACTTGAAAAAGCGCTTTGCTTTTGCTGTAAATTTTCATGAGGGAATAAATATACGAGCACTTTTTTTCTTTAGAGCTGCAAACTGATTTAAGAAATTTTGGTAGAAGAAAATTTCTTTTCCATTTCTCGTCCGTCGTTTTATATGAATTTTTCGTTTTTCTTGAGAGCTCAGTTAATTTTTTCGGTATTTGAGATATTAAAAAAATTTTGCAATCGTGAAAAATCACCATCTCTATCGAAAATCAGAGATCGAAAAAACGAACATAGAAGTGCAAAAATTCAACTCAAAGCTCTTTTTTAAAATTTTGTATTAGGTACTTTTGAAAGTTGAAGGCATCTTGAGTTTATAGAACTTTTTATTAAGCAAGTAGTTTTTAAGGAAAGAACACAACCGACTTCAATTCTCATATTCAAATTTAGGGGTACCGTTAATTTCTTCATGATCCAATCATCGGAGTTCTAAAACAAATTACGGGACGAACCTTGAGGTACTATCTTTCTAATAAAAAAGGATTATTGAAAACGGTTCACGTGGTCCAAAGTTATGTATTGCGGCGAGATGATAACCTCCCTTTTTTTGAAGTCGGTTAAAAGTGTTTGAGTTCTGTTAATCTGTAAATAAAGTGCAGTTTATGAATTTTAAAACGTTTATTTATTTATTACATACTGTGCATAAAACTTACATAAATGTATATTAAAGAGGGTATTATCTGAAGCAAATTTTCAGTATTTTCCGGTGATATATCTTCAGAAATATAAAACCCCCCCTAAAATATATTCCTGGGTGCGCCCCTGGTTGCTTAAGTAG
>NW_023460962.1:12045-30302 GCF_013731165.1 Rhagoletis pomonella | reverse complement strand
GGGGCGATAAGACGATAAGGATGATTATTGCTTTCGTAGCGACACCGAAGTGGGCGTAATTGCGCGGGTGTGGGAGTGATTTCACCGCGACATACTTTCTTGTAGGTTTCAAATTCCTCAGTTTGCTGTGAGTGAGGAGATGGCAACGATGTAAAGTGAAAAATACCGCATGTATGTATGTATGTACGCAGATTAATGTTTTTTTTTTAAATTTATACACGGCCATTGACTTACATGGTAGAAAGAGGGATTTGTGGTCAGCGTTGGCTTTAGCTCAGCGATCGGACTAAGTATAGTGTTTTTTACATATGATGCAGTTTGCCGAGTGGGATCTAGCCTCAAGATATCGTCGGAGAGTTTCAGTGCTGTCTCCAAGTCACCTGATGAAAATAATTAAATAGATAAAAGGGATAAAAATTAAAAAGATATAAATAAAATAAAATAAATTTAAATAAAATAAAATAAATTTAAATAAAATAAAAAGTATAATTCGTCATCGTACATAAAAACAGAACGGAATATCAATAACAAAAACAATTATCCGATAATCGTATCTCAAGACCCAGATATACCTCCAGTGGCGAAAATATAAATACGGAATAGACTTGTTAGCATTCCTTGGCTATTTCCCCTTTTGGACTTACGTCCAAATTTCAAAATTTGTACGAAAATTAGGAAAATTTGACAAAGCTTCATCGCAATTTTGAGCTTTTTAATTACATTTGTTATGCTGAGTTTCCACTAGGCATTCAATTACAACATTTTTAATGACAATGTTGGGCATTAGAAAATATCCGTGCCGTTACATTCATAAAAATAGTCGTTATGCCTGTTTTCAAATGGCATTTTTTAAATGGCATACATTTGTTGTCATTATAATGTCTAGTGGAAGTTTGACATTAAAATGACAAAAAATTGGATGCATTTACAAAATGCCCTGTGGAAATGAATTGAATGACTATTTTTTTTACCGTAATAACAAATATATTTTTGAAGGCCCAAGATTGTCATTACAATTTTGCCATGTAAACTATGCTCACATTACAGGTTAAATTACAGACTTTTCTTCGATCAAATGAATTCACTAAAATCAAGTACGTTCACATTTTCTTTTACAATTTCTATAGGAATGTGTACGTACGATTATGTGGTTTGCACTTGATTTAAAACATAAAACAAAAAAAAAATGGTTGCATACCTTTGCGCATTTTTTTTTAATTTTCCTCAACAGTGTGGGCTAAAATAAATGAAAATCTTTTTTTCTTCATGTGGTTCTTGATTTGTGATAAATCATTTCTTTTCTATTTAATTTTAGCCGTAAATTAGCCAAAACTTACTAAAATGTCTCTTCCCTATTTATATGTTCGCCACGGTACATATGCATATCGTCGCTTAAAGTACAAAACCGCGTATCGTCGTTCTGCAAAACCACGTAACTAACATTCTTTGCCAAAAATTGGATTTGCTCACACAAGCTCTTGGCTCAATCCTTATCCATTCGTCCAGAAATATACTAGCCAGCAATGCGACTGCTTTATAAAAAAGAGAATCATTTTGAAATATGAGTTATTTTACTCTCCAGAAAATAATTTATGCAAGCTCACATACGCTGTTTTGCGTTATCTTGTTAAGTGGTTTTGCATTTTGTTGATACGCTGTTTTGTACTTTAAACGAAGATATACATACATGTAAGGATGGCAATGAAACATTATTTGTAATATCGTGTTTATATGTACAACTATTTACAGATAGGGCTTACCTAAACTGAGCAGATTCTTCGCCACATCCTCCACGTATTCGAATGTGTGTGGATCTTTGTAGTATGGTTCGCGATAAAGCCGTTGCATGGATTCTTTCAGCCACATTTTTGTGTGATTATACTCCTCTAAATGGAACAATTGTTTGCCTAACACAAAGCAATCTTGCCATGTCATGCTAGTTCTGCAAGAATGTAAAATTAAGATTAAACATAACTTAAACTTAAGTAAGACAGAAAAGGATAATGCTGTTTGCGATTTCTTAAGCAAACATTTCTCTGACCAGGGACTTCTGTCGAGAGCTTTCCATCAGTTAACTGACTTCAAATTAATATTAAATTTCATACCCAAATTTTTTCTAAAATATGTAATAAAAAATGTGAACATTTGTATGAAAATTTGCTGCTATTAATATTCGAAAGACGGAACCTGTGGCACCCTTGAGGTCATCTCTCCAGAAAGAGTGGGCAAATGAGCGCCTGTGGCAACTTGTGGCCCACACCTGGGGAGCAGTGTTGCCGCGAAACATTTTTAGTGGTAGCTAAATTCCAGCTAAAAAAGGGCTAACAAAGAGCTAAAAGTCGTCGTTGTGGCTAAAAATGGTAGCTAAATTTTTTTACCTACATCTTATATATAAAAATAGGTGCACGTTTTTGGTGTGACCTCATAACTTGAGAACAGCTTCGCCGAATTCAACCAAATTTATGTGGCATATTCGATTTATCATGCACATGGTTTATGCGAAGTTTTCCCGATTTCGGAAGAGGGGGCGTGGCACCACCCGTACTAACTAAAATATAAAAATAAGTGAACGTTTTTGGTGTGACAATATAACTTAAGAACGGCTTCACCGAATTCAACCAAATTTATGCAGCATATTCGGGCTATCATGCAGATATTTTATGTGGAGTTTGCCCAAATTTGGAAAATGGGCGTGGCATATGTATGTATCTTATGTATACCAATAAGTACACGTTTTTGGTGTGTGCTTATAACTTGAGAACGGCTTCACCGAATTCAACCAAATTTATACGGCATATTCAGGCTATCATGCAGATGGTTTATGTGAAGTTTGCCCGAATTCGTAAAAGGGGGTGTGGCACCTTCCATACTAACTAAAATTTTTTTGTTGTATATCTCTTGAAATATTTGTGGAAGAGTACTGGAAGTTGGTATAGAGGTATAACAAATAATTCCATACTCATGGATAAAAATGGGCGGTATTGGAAAAGGGGTCGCGGCACCTCACATCTTATATATAAAGAATAAGTGCAAGATTTCAACCAAATTTATACGGCATAGTCGGGCTATTATGCAGATGGTTTGTGTTAAGTTTACCCGAATTCGGAAAAGGGGGCGTGGCACCACCCATACTAACAAAAATTTTCATCTGGTATATCTCTTGAAATATTTGTGGTAGATTACTGGAATTGGTAGCTATACGTGGCCTGTTCAAGAGTTGGCATTCCAAATTGTTTATTTATTCATACCCAAGATGGAAAAACCAAAAATGTTGTATATCCAAATGTGTTGGATTAAGATTTAAAATAAAGAATCAAAAATTTTGAAATAAAATAAATGATAAATTTTCATATAGAAAAATTCCAGGACTTTTCATTCGTTTTTTCAATATTTGGTGTAGACAAGCACACCGGGGTACTGCTAGTATAAATATGTAAGTATACACGCAAACATTTTCTATAATTACTGGTATAGAAAAACAATGAACTCTGAAAAGAATTAATATTTTATTCAACAAAAAAACTTTTTGTGTAACACATAAAGCATATTAAGGGCCGCCAACTTACCTATTTTAAAGTATAGTTAAATCGTTAACGGATAAGATAACGTAGACATATGTTTAAAAGGGGCTAGGGGCAATTTCAAATTTTTGTGGCCAAAAAAAGAATTTGGTAGCCAAATTTAGCCACCAAAGGACTAAAACGGCAACACTGCTGGGGAGATGGTCTTACAGTAGGTTCAGAGAGCCCAAAGTAGCAAAGTTCTTTTGGACGGTGGTTAACCGCGGGGCAGAGCGTAAATTTTCGATTCTGACATGTGTCGTCACCGGGAATCCATGCAGTGCGACTTAATATTATTACAGATCCCTATTTCCGCAGCTGTTGGGAGTACGACGAGGTGGAATCACCTCAGTATTTCGTACTCAGAGTTGGTTGGAATAAGGTTTAAAACCTTCGGAGTGTATTTCATCAACATTCCCGCGGAACTCTCTGGAGTAGACATCAGTCGCCTGCGGAAGTTTATTTTTGAGCACTCAGCGTTTTTCTTAAATTCACAGGGATTACTTTTTTATATTGCTCCTTCACGGGCAAATAATACGTTGGGCATTTTAAACTAGTGAATTTTTGTAGACAATCGGAGTCATCAAAAACATACTTACCCGTACTTAACACCATTTAAGAAACCTCCAGCTATTTGTTCTGTATCCAGATGATAGGTTTCCTGTAATCGGGCCAAAGCAGCTGCGGACGCCTTGAAGTCCTCTTCACTGGGAAAACTTAATGTTTCTCGGTACTCAGCCATTTGCCGCAGGAATGCTATACAATATTTGGTGCTTCACAGTCGTTTTTTTTTGGAGGAGTTATAATATGTACTTCTACTCACTCTTTGCCGCCTCATCGGTTTGCACGCGCTCTTCATATATTGTCCAGTCGTTGGTTAGACGTTTCATTAGCCGATAGACATTCACAGGATTGGTTAAATAATTTTCAGTATTGCGTGATGCCTGCGCATATTCCATTTCAATGCGATGCAATTCACTAGAAGTGTTTTGAATAAACAAAATTTTAAACAAATTAACTTTTGGCTATACAGTCTATGTAAATGCTGTCAAGATATATGTACATTATTTTCTACAACATTAATTTAAAGAAATAAAAATTAATTACTAGATGATGCCTAGCAAATTCTTTTTATGTTAAAATATTAAAAATACTCATAAATTGAATTAAATCTAAGTCTTAAATAACCTAGCAAAAGTGTACATGCATACAAAGATACGTAATAGTCTCAGTGCGTTTGAAAGGCGTCACGCCCCTTTACAAATAGCGACAATTTTTTTACATGACTAAGCGATTGATTTCATATATGTACCTCTATACCATGTTGAAGTCCTCTACCATGAACACTTCCAGAGATATGCAGTAAGAAAAATTCGGTTTGTATGGGAGGTGCCCCATACGCCCCCTGCACCTAGCGGTATGAAATATACTTTACATCCGATTCTCATACCTACCATATAAACACAAAAAATTTCATAAAGATCGGTCGAGCCGTTTGGAGGAGTTCCACCACTAACACCGTGACACGAGATTTTTATATATTAGAAGATAAAGCTTCCAGCACAAGTAGTTATTTTGCGTTTTCTCTATCTGAACTTTTAAACTCTGCTAAGCAGTTTCGTTTTTGTTTTATTTCTGTTATTCTTATCATTGGCATAAATTTGGCTGTCTGTATTTGAACACGCTTACGACCGTTATTGTTTACGAGTGTTCATCTCTTACCTTTCGCCCTCCCCTCAGTTAACAAGCTAAGCTCATAAGAAGGCTTTTACAAACGCGCGCCGACGGCAAACCTATTAATAATTCAAATTTTGCTACTCAACGTACTAACTACGCTCGTATGCAAGTTTAACGTCAGCATTACCGGTTTTTTTAAATACTTAATTTAAAATTCAAACATTTTCATATACGTAATTTAAAACTTTTTCTTATTGTGCAGATGGTTAGTCGATCAATTGCTTGGTTATTATCATTGCAAATTTTTTTAACATGAGCGTGCAAAGAGAAGGGGTTTGATGTGGGAGGTCTGTGTTTCAGAAATTTATAACAGTACTATTGAAGTTTGACATATGGGGCGAGTAAATTTTTCTTGACTATGCGAGCATAGCATTGGAGTAGTCTAAGCAAATTTGGCGAAGAAACCATGCTAAAATTAATTTTGAATTCCCCAAATTGCGAAAATAATAAAATATGGCTTATATTTTAACAAAAAAATATATCTAAGTTTCAAAATGTGTACGAAATTTAGAAGAACTATATCTACAAATTTGCAACAAAATTAATTATTTTTCTTCAAACAAAATTTCGAGTATGCAGTTTTATAGCCTCTTTAAATTTTGTTATTTTATTGTGCAAAGCTTAGCAGTCTAAGTTTCGCATTGATTTTTAGCATTTTTCCCCATTAAAGGATTTTCACATTCTTTTATATGGAAAAAATGCATTTAAAATTTGTATCAAACTGAATTTTTTTTGGAAAATATTATTCGTATGGTTTGAAACAAAATACGTTAATACGCTAACGAAATCCCATACACATTTATGCCTCCCTACCGATTTGAATAATTGCTGCTATTTTTTGTTGTTTTTTTCATTATTATCGATTCGCAAAGGTATTTGATATAATGTCAAGGAGTCATCCAAGAAACAGAATCAGGGTAAAACTGACATTGTCCCGATTTGGCAAGCCTACTCACATTGCTAACAAAGTGGCACACTACAACATGCCAGGGATAATTTCTGTTTTTGAGCAAAGGAACCTATCAAAATTCTAAGCATGCTACCATTCTACCAATGAGAATAAATCCTACCAAATTTTGGTAGGAAAAGCTCAAGACGGCAACACTGGTGACGATATGTATTTTGTTTCAAATTTAAGTACAAGAAAAAAAAATGTAAGAAATGTTAAATAAGTTTTTTAAATTTGAATATGTAAGAAAATGTAAAAATTTTCATTGTTGCGCCCTCTGGCGAATGTTTTAAGAAAAAGATGAGTCCAGAAATGGATTTCTAATAACAAAAGGCCCCTTGCAGCATGTCTTAATAATAAAAACCAAGAACTTTTTTACCAAACGACAGCAAAATTCTAAGGAAAAGAACATATTTTCGCAATTAGGCAAACTCAGAATTTATTTTATACCCAAGTTTTCTTCGGAAAATACTCCCATAGTCGAAAAAATCTTCCACACTAATTGACCCGTCCTAATACACATACATCATTTATCGAATAAATGAAAGTACATAGTGCAAATTAGCAAATAGGGTTCACAGTTTTGAAACGAAAAATATTACCAGCGCTAAGAATATTTTAGTATTTTTGTTTTAATCCCATGAAAAGAAATGTTTGAAGTATGGATAGGGCTGCCAGATATCTCCGTTGGTAAACCGGTAAATGTAACATAACAACCGCCCCGCTCCCTTTCCTTTTCTTTAGACAAAAATTACTTACGTACGAAAGTATGTAGTAAAATATTATTTTGACAAGACAAAAACAAAAACATAAAAAGATGATATAATTTCAACGTACACAAACAAAACATAATGGCTTATGACAACTAAAGTTCAAAATAAACATATATATATATATATACAATGCATGCATTGTTTTAATTTTTCATAAATATACCGTTTATACTACATAAAAAAATATTTAAATAAAATTTCTAGACCTTGTGCAAAATTTGGGAAAATTCAATAACTTAGCATACAAATCGGCACATTTTAAGGTTGGACCGGGACACCGGGACAAATAGTCTAAGACCGGGGTATGTCCGGGAAAACCGGGACAAAATGCTTCGTTTGTCTCAGATATGTTTTTTTCTAATTACGATTTTAGGACTAATGTATATTTTATTGGGTTTTCTCCAGACACAAAATTTCAAGCTCTATTTGATGTGGTCAATACAGTCTTTGCAAAACTTAATTAACCACTTTCTAAAGCCAGGGATGAGATGAACATCACATGATGGTACATCACATTTAGTGATGGTACATCACATTTACTTCAATATTTCCTTAAAAGAGTTTTGATTACTCAAAAATTTATAGGTATGTACAATAGGGAGGTCCAAACATGCATGTGAAAAAGTGAAGTCAGAATTTTTATGCTCTCACCCCCGACGATTGATCTATACCGAAAAAAATATACCCTTGAAATAAAAAAATATTTAGTGGTCGCTCAAAGCGCTCAAAGTTTTCCATGTATTTTATATGGGGGGAAAAACAACTTTTCGAGGAAATGGTTAGAATTCTTAAAAATCAATATTTGTCTGTTGAAAAACTCTGTTTATCTCCAAAGGATTCCCAGTAATAAAACCCAATTAATTATTTAACCATTTTTTCATCGCAACTATGATTTATAGGTCCGCCAAAAACCTACAAAATCGTTGGTGAATGGGCCTAGCTAAATTATCAATCTGCCCTTAACTGGACTGAGGTAAAGCAGTTAGCTCTTGTAATTCCTGCGCTACCCTCTTTCCAATCATTTCACGTCCATGGAGCAATACCTTGCAGCCGGATTTCTCCGCATCTTTCTTCCCGGGCGGGCATTGAGCCTAACCCCGGACCAGAAACTTACTTGTGCTGCGTTTCCCAGAGACGACTCCTTCCGAAATTCACTCCGGTTATGTGCGATTCCTGCAATGGATGGAGTCACCTAAGAACATGTTCTGGCCTTAGGTCCCACAGGAAGTGGATCTCAAGCTTTGTGGCTCCCTGTTGCTCAAGCCAAACGACATCATTAGCTAACACATGCCTTAGCTGGTGCCACTTCCGCCTATGCTCTGGCACCACACGCGAGTGGGCAACAAACTACCGCACACCCTGCTGCAGAACATTGCCAACACAGACCACATGGCACCCACTGCAGACATCTATCAACAGGCAGCTACGGCGACTGCGTCCGATGTAAAATCAGGGAGAGTGGTTCAACTGCTGAAACCGGGGAAATCCGGCAACGAAGGAGACTCTTATCGCTCAATAACGCTCCATTCCCCGCTCGCGGAGACACTAGAGATCCTACTACTCCCACACTTCACCTACCCCCTGACCCCAGTGAAATATCAGCATGATTTCCGTAAATTGGACAGCACAACAACAGCACTTTACGCCATAAACACCTAACATGTTCTACATCTCAACCGCCCCTGTGAATAGTCCTAGTAGCGTTGGACATGTCAAAGTTTTTCGACACCGTCTGCCATTCCACGCTACTAGAAGACATTGAGCCTCCACTCTACCAGAGGGACTCAAACGGTGGTCGGCGAATCATACGAGTGGTCGACAGTTATCAGTATTCCCCTCAAATCAAACCTCAAGACCTATAAAAAAACAAGGGGTTCCAAACAGTGGTGTCCTCTCCCCCTTACTGTTAAAATCCTACATCTAGAAGCTTCCCCAGCCAACTGAGAGAGTTTCCCTGATCGCATAACCTGACGACTGAATGGCTATCTCTCCAACGAAATCAAAAAAAAACAAGTAAGAAAGTCTAAGTTCGGGCGGAGCCGAACATTAAATACCCGGCGCAAGTATTAAATATATGTTTTTTCACCCTTCCGAAACCTTCCGCTAGATGGTAAGCCGAGGTGTATCAATTTTGAGTAAATTAGCGTCCTTCAATTTCGAAATATTGAAGTTTCAAGCATTTCTTAAATTTACCGTTATATGAGAATCGGCCGTTATTTTAGTCCGATTTCAATAATTTTCAACGTTTTGCTTACACGTGGCAAGTACAATAACCATACCGAGTTTGGTACAAATTGGTAGAACGGTTACCGATATACTTATATGTGATCATAAGTGGGCGGTGCCACGCCCATTTTCCAAAATTTTACCATAAACGTATTTCTTGGTAAAGAATTGTTGCAAGCATCAATTTTGAATAAATTAGCTTCAATATTTAATGATTTATCGAAGATTTTGTATTTCTCTAAATTACCGTTATATGGGATGTGGGCGTGGTTATTGTCCGATTTTGAAAAGTTTCGGCGGTTTTTTATGCTGTACCAAGGCCAACAACTGTGCCAAGTTTGGAAGAAATTGGTGCAGCGGTTACCAAGATATACACATGTAACCATAAGTGGGCGTGGCTACGCCCATTTTCCAAAAATTTATAATATTCTTATTTTTCGTCTAAAACTTATTATAAATATCAATTTTGAGTGAATAATCTCCAGTAGTTACTAAAATATCGCAGTTTTCGTATTTCTGAAAATTACCGTTATATGGGAAGTAGGCGTGGTTATTGAGCGATTTTAAAAATTTTCGGCCATTTGGTATGTTATGCGAAGGTCAACAACTGTGCCAAGTTTGGAAGAAATTGGTGCAGCGGTTACCAAGATATACACATGTAACCATAAGTGGGCGTGGCTACGCCCATTTTCCAAAAATTTATAATATTCTTATTTTTCGTCTAAAAATTATTGTAAATATCAATTTTGAGTGAATTATCTTCAGTAGTTACTAAAATATCGCAGTTTTCGTATTTCTGGAAATTACCGTTATATGGGAAGTGGGCGTGGTTAAAGTCCGATTTCGCCCATTTTAAATTTTTGCTCGAGTTATCGTGTACACGGACGGACGGACAGACGGACAGACGGACGGACAGACAGACATGGCTTAATCGATTTCTTTTTTCATCCTGATCATTTATGTATACATTTGTCTATATCTATCTCGATTCGTTTTGGCTTTACAAACAACCGTTATGTGAACAAAATTAATATACCCTTGTGCACATGTGCGCTCGGGTATAAAAAATACAGAACGAGAAAAAGATCCTCAAGTCGCTCGCCGGCAGCACCTGGGGCAAAACAAAGAAACGTTGCCGGCAACATACAATGCAATTGGTCGGGCGGTTCTAAATTATGCAGCGCCAGTATAGTTGCCGGACTAGTTGGACGCAGTGGACGAAGCTACAGACATGTCAGAATGCCGAAGTCCGGACAGCGGCAGGGAGCCATCTGGTGTCGCCAGAGCATAACCTGCACAGCGAGGCCCAAATGCTCCCATAAGGGATCACAACAAAATGCTCTGTAAGCATTTTCTGGCGGGATGCTACAGAAGTGAACATCGTAACAGGCGCTTGCTAGTAAAGGACCTTCCGCCCAGGTAGTTCAGGGGGCGATTCATTTAAAAATATGCGATCTAGACATACATAGACCAACCACTGGACTCGACGACGTACCGACGAGGGATCACCGACATTCGTAGGGAGTCGGTCGCCAACTGCCAAGACTACCGGCAAATGAATACCCTAATCGGAGCCCAATCATCGTCTGTAGCAGAGACGGAGCTTCAACTACCAAGCCCAGTTACGGCCTGGATACTATAGCCGCCTCAACAGTTACCTGTCCAGACTCGACTCAAATATACCCTATGAGTGTTTGGCATATGGAGGCTCCCCGCACGACACCAACCACTTCCTCAAATGCTAGCTCAATCCCACCTCTCTTCCTTTGGTCCGACTCTATTGAAACAGCCCGTTTCTTAGGCCTACCGTTAGTTGAGTTTGACGACAATGATTGAAAGATGAACCGAGATAAGTAGGGCTTAGTAGTGCCGCTACAACAACAACAGGATTGAAAAGTGGTTTTTCCATTATTTAAGTATGTACGATTAGTAGGTTGCCGTGGTTGTTCTTACAGGAGTTCGCCCTGATCTTGAAAGCTTTCGCAGGGCAACTAACTTTCTAGTAAAATTTTCGGAATTTTTTACTATCGGCCAGCATTACAATAAGCTCCTCATACATATTTATCGTTAATACTATATTTTCGGACGTGGAGCTAAGATTGCTAGCACTAAAATCGCTAAACTGGGGCAGCGCTCTTAAATCTTAAAGATGTTTGGACAGCTCGTCCCACTCGTGCGTCAGGGAAATAAGTTGAATAATCTGAAGTAAATACTCAGAAGCCCATTTTATACCCCTTTGTACCTTGCTTAAACATAGTCACGTAACTATGTATAAACTTTTTGTATGCCTCCAACAAAATTCTTTTGTACACCACTGGACTGCTAATCAAAAATTCTAAAACATAAACTTTTGATTTCATTTAAAACCTGAAAAACACGCATAAAATTATAAGCAGAAAAATTATAGTTATGCAAGTAATAAATATTAGGCAAATATGTACATTATTAGCACATTTTCTGTGGCATAAATTTATTTTTAATTCTGTTTAGAATTCACTATTGCTTGAACACTTAACGAACTTGTCAAACTTGATGTTATACATATTGTATAGAACTATATGTCATAAAATATTATAAATCAGGATAATGAATTAGCGCATATTTATTGCCTTGCCAAACACACAATGTCACGTACTCATATAAACGAACACAGTATTGTAAATGCTAAAAATTTGCACACTAAATAATCGTCCAAGTATGTACATATTAGGGATGCCAATCCCGGGATGCCGGTGTTTTTGACGTCCCGAAAAATTTGAAATTTTGAATTGATAGTAAGTACTTGTTTAAGAATTTGAATTATGATTTCAGTAAAATGCCGTTTTGACTACAATTAACAAAAAGCTTGAAACTGTACATTTAAATTGCAGCGTGAGCCTTTTTTGAAAAAGATGGAGGAGATAGGGGTCATTATCTTCAAATGGCTTATGACTACCTTTTGACAGTTCAGCCTAAAAGTGTTGAGACCGAAAGATGTTTTTCATCAACATGTTTTTGTAAGTAATTACTTCAGGTCAAGATTAAGTGCAAAAGGGCAAAAAAAGGGGTATGTGCTTTTAACCAGACCCACCTACCAACATGTATTTCAACCCGTTGAATCCGAATCTGAGGTCCGTTTGTTTCGTACACCATCCAAATGCTGAGTAAATTGCGAAGAAATTGTAAAAAAATCGAAATTTCTTTAAGGAGTAGAATAAAGATATTTAACTGTTTTTTTTTTAATCATTACTATTTGTATCTAAATTGTGCAGTTTTTAATCTGAATTTTTAGAAAAATTTTAGGTATGCGGCAGGCGGAAAATCCGCTTTTTTGTACTTCTATTTCTAATAATAAAAATTTGGTTCATTATGCTCTGAAAAAAATCTGTACGAAAGATGAAAAATGTTGGCCAATATCTTAGGCTCGCCCAAGTCCATTAAAGTTAAATGTGTTCAAAAAAATTCTAAATTTAATGCTCTACCAAATTATGTAGGACTAAAACTTTCAGAGATAATTTTAATTTTAGTAAAAAAAATGTTGTTGATTTATGTATAGTTGCATTAATTTTTAAAATTCTTTAGTTTTTTTATTTATTTTTATTACATAGCCGATGTACATACATACCCTAAATTTTTCTGAAAATTCAGTTTAAAAGGTTCAAGATTTAGATAAGCATTTTTTTGAATTCTGTATAGAGTTTGAAAGTTTGACTTATGTGGTTTTGATTAAAGCAGAAACTATATTTTTATAAAAACATAGCAAACAAATTTTAACGTGAAAAACATTGCAAATATTTGGCAAAAAACACCATGCACTCACTTTTGATCGCCAGTGTATGCGTTCCCCAATCACATGGTCTTTAAATACAATTTAGACAAGTAAAGAGTATAAGTTCGGGCGAAACAGTACTTTATATACCCGGCACAGGTATCAAATATCGCGTTTCGACTTTCTCTGAACTGCCTTTGCATGATAAGAAGGGGGGTTTCGAAAATGCGCGGCGGACGTTTTTGACATAATGCATATAGCATGTGATCGATAAAGTAGCCGTCGTGCTTAACCGAAGCTTTTACCTCCGATTTGTGCTAATCAGTCATTGAACAACCGGCCCTTAATGATATAACTGAACCTCGATAAGTGGTTACCGAGGTACACCTTTGTAGTTATAAAATGGGCGGAGCTATGCACAATTCCTTAAAGTCTATAGCAGTTATTTATTGTTAGGAGATTGTTGTAACTATTAACTTGGAGTGAATTAGCGTGAAATTTGCCGTTATGCGGGAAGTGGGAGTAATTTTAGTCCGATTTGAATAATTTTCAACAAATTGCTTTTCCATACCAAGGTTATTAAGTGCACTGAATTTGGTAGAAATTGATAAATCGGTTACCGAGATACACATTTGTGGTCATAAGTGGGCGGCGCCGCGTCCATTATCCAAAAATGTATAACATTAAACTTTTTTGATAGCTGGTTATTGTCATCATCGATCTTAAGTGAATTAGCTCCAGTTGTTACTGATTTATCGCAGTTTTCGTGTTTCTGTAAATTACTGTTATATGGTAGGTGGGCGTGGTTATTGCCCGATTTCAAAAATTTTCAACAGATTTCTTAGCTAGATCCTACCCAAGCCTCGTAACGAGTTTGGTAAGGATTGGTGAAGCGGCTACTGAGATACAGCATTTCGTCATAAGGGGCGGGGTCGCGCCCATTTTCCAAAAATTTCATAATAATATTATTTTTAGCACTATTCTACTTCGCATACTAATTTTCAACAATTTGCTGAAATATGGCAGTTTAAGGATATTTCGAAAATACCGTTATATGGGAAGTGGGCGTGGTTACCATTTTCAGTACCAACCTACCTAGGATAAAGGGCAATCCACATACCAAATTTCGTTGAGATATATCAATTTTTGCTCGAGTCATCGTGTGGACGGACAGACGGACGGACGGACAGACAGACGTGTTTAGTCGACTTCTCTTTTCATTCTGATCATTTATGTATACATTTGTCTATATCTATCTCCATTCCTTTTGTCTGTTACAAACAACCGTTATGCGAACAAAATTAATATACCCTTGTGCACAAGTGCGCTTAAGGTTTGTCTGTATTAATAAATATGTGAGTTTTACAGCCAATTTATCGTAAATTTTCAATAGTTTTATTTCATGGTATGTTTAATTGCTTTTAGTTATTGAATTTTTACTCACATTCATTAAAGTTATATCTTAATGTAAAGCCCCGGATAAATACCGGGATTACTTAAAAAATATCCCGGAATCCCGCGATCTTAATTTTCCGCATATTTTGGCATCCCTAGAACATATGTATGTGTGTCAAAGTGCTCACCTCTCAAGGGTCTGCAATTGATGCTTACTCGCTCGCACATATTCCCGGAAGCTCTGTAATAAATATTCCTCAGTTCTTAGTAGATTTTCCAAGCCGGACATAGATGAGAAATAATCGATTTGGGCGTGACATGCGGACAGCAGGAAGGCGGTGATAAGCAGAAGGGTGTGTATTTTCCATCTTATTTTAGACATTTTGTGTGTATGTGAGGGAGTTGATTTTTTTTATTTTTACTTAAATTTTTCTTTTGTCACTTGGATATCTTGAAAGTATATTTTTTAAATATTTTTACCGTTAACTTTTTTGTAAAATATTTTTGGTAATTTTTTGATTAAAAAAAATGTTACGCGTTTCGTTTTATTCTTCTTACACTTGCATTTTTCATACATATGTACATGTGTACCCAAAAATATCACACTTGTCAAAATTGCAATATTAACACTTCTTCATGCTGTTTATCTTGCGACTCGATCCACTACTGCTCCTCGTCAACTAACTGAAAGCCGCCTACGTGCGCGCGTTACTTTGGGAGCGTCTTTAGTTTTTGCTGTTTTACCTATTCGCTTTGTATGAACTTGACAGTGTCGCGTTAGAAATACAACTAGTCTATTGATGAGCCGAGATTCAAGCAAGGCTTCTAACGCGCGTCACCATTGCCGCGTTTTTTTCTCAATATCTTCATTTCATTTATCTTCTTCTGCATATCGTATTAGCAGAGGCATCCACATTCGCATCGTCAGTCACTCTAGTCACTCTAGGAATAGTGATAAAAATCTAATGGTGTAGCGGTTAATTCAAATTAAATTATTCTACGATGCTCGCGGTGGTTTAACCCGTTAGCATGCGGGATACATACAAAGGGATTTATGTATCCAAAGCAACAACAGACTAGTACTGCTATGTGTCAAATGGCGAGGCGAGCATCACCAAGAAATGAAGTGAACTAATTAATCCGTTTAATGACAAATCTCGTATTCCAGCAAAGTACTTAGTACTTAGACTTCTACTGGGTCAATGTCGTAACTTAATACGTATGTAAATATGTCGCCTTTATATCAGCTCATTACAAGTTTTATTTAATATAAATTATTTATGTTCGTAAAAGTTTACTTACTACTGCAATGAATGCGGAATGTTAAATAATTTTTTTTTTTGTTTAAACGTCAGACCCTTACAACACGATAGTGTACGCTCATGCGCTGCTGATAACGATATTTTTTTTTTAATAGATGAAAAAAAAAATTTCACATATATATGTATTTATTTCAGTTCTGAATATTATGAGCTTTTAATTAAATGTCAACTGCAATTGAAGGCGTTAAATCGCAATAAAACAACCAGCAGCGAAAGCGGCTATTCAAGGGAACGCGGCGCGCGAACATAGGGAAGTGGATGCACGTGTATGCACATAAGGAAGAATCGTTTTACATGGAACCAAAAAAGTTTTATTTAAAAATACTTACATATGACCTTATCCATAAAAATCAGGGACCGTAACAGTTACAACTTTTATAAAAAAAATTGTTGTTTAAAAATTATTTTTGTACTTTTATTTCATTACTCATTAAATAGCCGGTATTTCGGACTTTTATTTTATATTTTATTTAATTAATCCCTAAACTGACTGATTTTTATTAATGACTTTTATAAGTAAAAGCCTTCAATAACTGTTATCTAAGACATATAATATAAAAATCAAAAATAATTGTTATTTTGGATTTATTTTATGAAAATAAAAATAATTGTTATTTTGGATTTATTTTATGAAAATAAAAATAATTGTTATTTTTTTAAATTTCGTATAAAATTTGCAAAAAAAATTTATTTTCAAATTTGAGTCTCAGTGAAAAAATAAATCGATTGGTATGTGTCACTTAGTTTTAGAACGTTTCCTTCACAGCGAATTTTTCCATGGCAGTTTTCATCAATGACTATTATGTTCGGTCCATGTAAAAAATAAAGTGGGTTTAAAGAAAACGAAAAACGAAAACGCCAGCAATTGCACGCACTTGTAACAAGTTTTACCCCATTATCTTCTCCAAGGTTATATTAAAGAAATGACACGAAAGGAAGTCACCACGACAGTCGGGTCTACATAACCGGAACCACCCAGATTAATATCTGACCAAGCACTGTCACTCTAGCATCATTCCCCAAAAAGCCATTGAGGAACCTTGTCTGAATCATGGTTTGGTATAAACGCTCGGTGAGGTCCTTCCCAAAACTTGTTGGGCTCGTGGTATAGCCTAACGTCATTTTACATAGTCGTTTTAGTTTCACGGGTATACCAAATTTAAACATCGCAGCTTAAACGCAACTTCTTTTCGTGCTGTAGAACGCGGCTATGAAATAAATAAAAATATATGGGATTTGACTTATGATAAACGCCTGGTCAATACTGGATTTACTAGTTCTAAAGCAACACTGAAAAGGCCCAGCCAATTTGTTGACTGCGGGTTTTAGGTTTTTATTCAAAATGCTCTATAAAACTTTATAGCCGACGCTTAAAAGGCTGATCTCGGGAAAGTTGTTCTTTTGGGCTCGCGGAAAAATCCGAGCATTCCTTAGGCAGCTTGTAATGGTGCAACCTGGCTCCGACAGAGCCGATCAGCGTCAGCCCTGGAATCGCCAAGCACGGTTTTGATATGGTGACAGGGATAGCGACCGTAATCGGGTTCCGCGCGCTTATTGAAGAGTTCTTTCGTCTCATCATACTTCTCTTCCGTTGCTTATATGTGCGAAATTCGTTCACCGGAATGAACGACAGTACTCAGCGGCGAAGTTTTACCCTCATCACAAATCCGATAGCGAATTCGCGCTCCTATGCATGGCAGCTGTAGTATACGGCGAGAGGTCGAAAACATTCCTTGCTTTGCCCATTATACGGTCCAGAAATTCCAAGTGCATGTCTTAAAGTCTTCGTAGTGCCGTAGATAAGAGTGCCACCTATAACTACTGGTGGACCGAGCGATGCCTGGTCTGATCCTTTCCTAACCAAATGGGCAGATTTCTCATTACAGCTAGTCCCGAGTGACCTAGCGCCCAAAGTAGAACAAGTACGTTGTGTTTTCCAACATAATTTAGTCGAGACTTGCATTAGCAAACTAGTTTGGAAGTAGTTGGAGAACTGGTTGCCGTTATTGTTGTTGTTGTTGTAACTGAATCCAAATTCCCCAGAGTTTTCGGGGATTGTTGCTGGAGAGACAGTGCTTGGCCAGATATAAATCTGTGTAGTTCCCGTTACGTGAACCCGACTGTCGTTAGAGCTGGTCAATACCTTAAGTGCAACTTGTTAGTCATAATGTATGTGTATGTGTATTTTCCACAACTTAGCCCATGGCCTTGAGGATGGAAAGTACCGAAGCATTTTCTCCAAGAGAGAAGTGAAGATTGTTGCCAGTTTTGAAGCCATCAGTAGAGAGTCTACAGTGTGCAAATCTGGGTTCAGTATCGAGGTTAAGTCAGCACTCAGCATTACGGAACTCAACATTGGATTATCTCCTTAGCAAAAGCTACGGTGGCGTACTATCCATGGCATTTAAAAGACATTGAGGTCTAAGTCTTTCCCTTCAGAAATTTCCGCTTCACTCCAACCTCTACCATAGCAGTACCTATTTCTTTAAAGCTTAAAGTTGGTCATTTTCGTTGTTGGTGTTTCCGACAGGGTAGGAGTGTGATTAA
>NW_023460962.1:0-9045 GCF_013731165.1 Rhagoletis pomonella | reverse complement strand
TTTTTTTGTCCTGTGGTAGAGGCGGTAGAAGGGGTCTACAAAACAATTTTGACATTAGCAGAATTTCAAATACATCTCCAAAATCTTAAGTAATGATCAAAAAAGCTGAAAATCTGGATGTTGGGTCAAAACAGTGGTCAGTAAGTGGACAGATTTCAACTTTCTTAAATGAAGTCAAAAGTTTGTTTCTCTATCATGGCAAAAAAAGAAAAAATCAACGCTAATATTTGCCACTTGAAACTTGTACATTATTACATAAAAAAATCCAACACTTCCGAGAAGTTTTAAATTTTATATGTGTTTTTGCTAGAGGATGAATTGTATTTTAATTGGAAATTCTTAAAAATTAAGAAATAAACATAAGTGGCAAACAATGTCACTATGAAATGTGCGTGCTAATGATATAAGCAATACTATATATACAGTGACTGAAACAAATGACCACGTGCTGATTTTTTTTTAATATTCTATAAAAACACCGTCAAAGATTTACCCAAAAACATACCTTATACAAAATTTAGGAAAATTCAACAAATTTTCATCAGAATCTCTTTTTAACTTTTTAATCTGAATGTTTAAAACATTTTTGGGTATGCAGTTTTATAGCCCATACAATTCCAGTTGCAAGTTTCAACCAGCTGAAAAATCTGGTTGATTTTTGAAAATTTTTTTTGGAGACTACTTTTCGTCTTTTTTTTTTTGTTAATATTACAAGTGTAATTTACAAAAACGGGTGTTGGGTTTCTGAAATTTTGTTGCTATCGGTCTACCGAGTTTTATATCATAAGAAATTCATGCTTATATGGAAAAAAAGTGCAAAAAATGTAGCTCGAAATCATTACGACTATTTAAAATACATCAATACGTGATCATTTGTTTGACTCACTGTATGTACATACATACATGATAGGAATGTTAGGAATATTTGCATTCGGATTCGCTTATGCGAACGATTCGTATCATTTTAGTTTAAACATTCACATCGACATTTGCTTTCGGATCAAATAATGCGAATGTTTTGCGAATTACGAGTGTTGAACAAGTTCTGCTAAAAGGAAGTTCTGCTAGAAGGAATTTTATATTCCTCCAGTGAAAGCGATATCTTAAAGAAAAACGAGCCATTCTCGATGAAAATACTCTCGATTGGCGGAAAACTTAACTTAAATAGTGGAAATTGATGCATCAAGTTAGCACATAATTGAGCGCTGCAACCGTCAGTGCACAGAGTGAGCAATTTTTCAGTACAGCCCGCTTCTTTTGAGCTTTGCCTATTAAATTATTAAATTAAAGCACTATATAGGTGTAATTTATGAAATTTGTAAATAATAAAAACAATGACTTAAGTTGGTTATAGCTTTTTCAATGTAATTCCGAATAGTCGAATTTGCGAATGTGAAATATAAAACATTCGTAACATCCCTGATACGTACGTATGCAGCTACCATTTGTCAATTACTTTTATATACATGCTTACGACATACACTTGTGATCAGCTAATTAAGCCAACAACATTTTGATAAATTTTGGCTATTTTGCTTTCGTTTATTTAATGTTTATTATTTTTCCTTTTTTTTTTTGACTGCATTACAAATTTTTTTCCATACAAAATAAATTCGACAATTTTTTTTTTATGAAAAAAATTCGTCATGAAGTCAGAAAAAAAAATTATTAAAAATCAACGCGATTTTTTACCAACTTAAGAATTGCACATTATTACCCTAGAATTTAATGGGCTATTAAACTGCATACTCTAGAAAATGTGAATAAGCTTTGCAGATTTTTCATAATTTTTGCATAAAGTGTTTGTTATATAATGAGCTAGACTTTTATGGAAAAGTAATAAACATTAAATAAACAAAAGAAAAATAGCCAAAATTTTAACAAAATATTGCTGGCTTAATTAGCTGATCACAAGTGTACATACGTACATCTTTCATAAATGTAGATCCAACGGTTTCGCTATGGCACTAACTGAATTTTCTTGTTTACTCTCTGGTATCTCTATACATTTTTGTCTTCCTGTTTTCTACGTGATTAGTAATACGTTTTTTTCGGTACATTTCAACAGATACTTTCAAACCAGTCATTTTATATCGTTCTTGGATAAATATACACAACATATGTATATATGTATGCACACTAATATTTAAGTACATTTGTAGTGCATCTGAAATTCTTCTTTGGGAAAGAATATCTCAGGTGACAAGTATATTGAATTAAATTTGTAGTAGAAATTATATACGGGAAAATATGTATGTACATACACACATACCTTTATATGTACGCCAACACATCTACATACGTATGTACATATGTAAATATGAGGGGTTTTCAAACTTAACATAATGGAAATACTGTAAATAAGCTGGTCCGTATACTTTATTGTGAAAATCACTATACATACATACATAGGTGTTACCCGAGCGAACGGATAAGATTTGTTAAAGTTAAAATGTCTGTAATAATTATATAGACAGAATAAAACGAACATATACATATATGTATGTATGTACATATGAGGTCATGAGAACGAGAGGAGCCCATATACATAAAGGTGTTGTTGAGTAAAATGAGAAATTTTTTTAAATTTAAGTTTTTTGGAATCTTCAGTTAAGATACTCCGGCTGTCAAGGCCTCATATGCATGTAAATTAAACATTGAAAAAAAAATAAAAAATAGAAATCGTCCAAGTAAGCTTAAGCTTATTTAAAAAATAAAGCAGTTTTTGCGCTGGACTTAACCACATTTGAAAAATACCATATGGAACTAGTTAGTTTTGAAGGAGAATTTTCCTAATGTTTACGTTTGTACCAAAATAAATTTTTTTGGAAATAATAAAAAACTGAATAGGATTTGCTTATGAAAAAAGGAGTCTAGGATTGACCGACCATATCCAAAGAAAATTAAAAATAAGTGAGTGCGCTCTTTCAAATCTCAAAAATCCGAAGTTTCGCTAAGGCCGAAAAACTCTTTTACCTTCTTTAATTCTGATTTCGCATTGGAAGTCATAAAAATCATCGCAGGTCCAACAATTTTTTTTTTTATTTCTGTAAATTTTTGTTATAGGTGTTTGGTGTTTCATGTACTTTTACAATATAAATGATTTAATTTTTTATTTCAGCATTATTTTTTGTTACGTTCGTATAAAAAAAGTTGAGAAATGCGTATTATAAATACTATTTATATCATAATAACACTCATTTATGTATTTTAAAATGATTAGTGTACATTGCAGTCTGAATCCATATACTTTAACGACTTGTAGCCATCCATTTCTAAACCGCAAGGTTTATTGAATTCCTGATGAGCTTCATGGAACCATTCAGTAAGAACTAGAAATATAAAAACAAATTATTTTAGTACTGGATAAATACGCATTGTATCAAAGAAAAGTTGCTACTATAATTAAGTATGTACTTATGCAGGTGCATTTTAAATTTATAACAAATTAGAGAAATTTCTAAGTTTTTCAGGATTGAGCGATAGCACGAAACTTAGGTTAGAAATTAAACATTGATGAATAGTTCAAGGATATTTCAGGATCTTTTCGTGACTAGTTTCGAACTACCTCGAAATTATCCCCAACTAGCCCCAAAATTATCCAGAAAAAGTCGTAAACTATCCTCAAATGGTCCTGAACTAAACCCGAAATGGTGGTGAAATAGTCGGGAACTTGTCCCGAAAATGGTCCTGAACGGGTTCCGAAACGATCCCGAAATGGTCCGTATCTGACTCCAAAACGGTTAAAAAGTTGCGCCTTTTCGTTAAATGATCTCGAACAAGTCTGAAAACAGTCCCGAAATGGTCCTCTATTAGACCCAAAATGATCCCGAACCAGGCCCAAAATCATACTAAAACAGTCTTGAACTAAAATGATCCCGAACTAAATCCGAAATGTTTCTCAAATAGTCCTGAACTAGCACCGAAATGCTCCAGAACCTAGCCCAAAATGGTTTTTCATAGTTGCGGTCACGAACAAGTGCCAAAATAGTCCCGAAGTTGTCCTGAACCGGTCCTCAAATGGGCTTAAGCTAGCCGAGAAATAGTCCCGTTGCGCAAGCTTCAATGTTTACGTATACACTCTACATTTCTGTGCTGGGTTAGATTTTACCTATAGAGTTTCTGATATGCTGAAATCGAGAATACGAAATCATGCCTTCTGGTATAAAGTTACTTTACTACAATTTCAAGAGCTCTCATTGAATTTAATAGAATCACTAGGAGCCTTGATCGCTTTCCCAAGATCTCGTTTTGGTTTAGTAGTGGAATCATTTTATTCGCAAACATATATTTTAAGAACGTACCTAATTTACGCTTAAGAAGCAAGTTTCTGTGTATAGTGAACAAATTTCTAAAAGACAAAAGATTGCTAGAAACTCTAATATTGCTGACCTCAAAGTAGTGTTTGGGTAGAAAGCTGCAGGCATAAATGGATTTTTTCGTTTCATACCCAAAATTGATGCTACTGAAGTCGAGGAAATCACATATAAATTTTAGTCCCGATTGGAGTCGATTAAGACGCCTTCATAGGGTAATCTGTGCTTTTACCCCTGTACCACACGCCTTAACCGACATCAATCGGGACGAAAATTTATATGTGATATCGATGGCTGAGTGGAAGATCGACCTATCTCGGCAGCCAGTTCGAAAACGCTCTATCTCAAAAAACTTTTCAAGAACGCCCTATTTCAGAATTCGTTTCAAAAACGCCCTATCTCAGCTGCCGATTCAAAAACGCCCTATATCAGCTTATTTTAAATACGCTATCTCACTGATAGAGCGTTTTGAACTGAATTTTGAGATAGGGTGTTTTTCAATTAAATTCTGAAATAGGGCGTTCTTGAAAAGTTTTTTGAGATAGAGCGTTATCGAACTGGCTGCCGAGATAGGTCGATCTTCCACTCAGCCATCGATATCTTCGATTATAGTAGTATCGATTTCGTTTATTAGATAAGAGAAATTCATTTTAATTTTTTGAGTCTCCATAGAGGAATCTGAGCTTTGCCTCCTGTGCGACTCGCCTTAACCGTTTTCAATCGGTACCAACATTTATATGTGATATCTCGACTACAGTAGCACCGATGCAGGGGCTCAGGCTTAGGAAATATGATGTAAAAATTTGCTTCGATATTTAAGGACAACCCTAAATAAACAAATTTCAACTTACCCCACTTTGAGCCCACTAATACTGGGCAGCCACCATGTTTTGTGCGATAGTCTGGTTCAAGCGAATCATGCAAATTATACCAAGTGAGCATACTATGTTTTATAGGAGACACAGTTAAATTCAGATATGGAAATGCGGTACCTCCACCGAGTTCCACGTCATTGATCTAAAAAAAAAACACAAATAGTGCACATATTTATAATTGGTAACATAGTAGGTTGTTTCTTACTTACATATGTTAACGCAGTCAAGAGGCGATTTCCTCGCTTGTAAATATCATTTTCAACATCCTAATAAGAAAAAGGAAAAGTATCTATGTATGCACCTATATACTCAAAAAGAAAAACAATAATTTACATAATCTTTGAAATCGCAGTGAGGGCTAAAATGCCCGCCAATACCATAGTTAGCCACTTGCATTGGTTCGGCGGTTTCCAAAAGTAAACCTGTTATATCCTCCATACGTTGCCAAAAGGCGTTGAGGAAACTATACTTAGCAAAGTAAAGCCAAGAGTTTTGACTTGTCCGCCCTTCAGAGTAACCTGCATTATGTAATTTTCCAATTTTTGAACGTTCCAAACGGTCTTCGGTTACCATGAGTATATTCTCGATTTCACTATCGTAAATGATTTCATGAAACTGAGCAACTGGTGGATCATGATTTAGCTCTTCCTTCATGAAAGGTGCTATGAAGCGAAATGGTACATTGTTATGCACAAAGCGACAACGAAGATTGCGTTTTTGGCGTGGGGTTTGCTGCAAATCACCATTGCATACGGCATCGAATAGGTTGTCGGCTTCGGATCGCTGAAATCAGAGAGTTGGATACTTCAATTGTCTATACATAGGTTTGTGCAAGTATTTACTTGTAAACTTGTACTGGCCGAGTTCTCGAGTGAGTTCAAATGTCGAGCTTTTTGCGCTTTCTCCGCGTACAGTAGCTTGTTTTGCAATCCGAAATTATTAGTAGGATCTTTTGCTAAGAGTTCCTCGTTGAGGTACATAGCTATATTGGTGTTTCCTGAAAATGCAAAGAAAGCACACACACAAATAAATTACGGTTTTCACCGCCATTCAATAATTCACCTACCTAAATAAAACATCGAAGGCGCCAAGAATTCAAGTATATGCACGTTTGGCTCCGGCCCCAAACTCACTTGCGCCTGTATAAGCCACTCAGCTGCATATTTGTACTCGCCCGCCGCAAATAAGGTGCGGCCTAACCAGTAGCATTCACTAGATGTAAAATTTTCAGAATAATGCAAACCCATTAGGTCACCCGCAGCCACATCGGCGGTCTCTTGTCGGTAGGTGCGTTGCAGTCGCGCTAATGCTTTGCTTGCGCCCAGCAAATCGTCGTTAGTTGGCGTAGAATACCCATGTCTAGCAAGGCTAGTGATATTGAGCCGAAAAGCTGAAAGTAAGTAAAATTAAAACAAGTAGACTGCCAACACTTTTAGCACTCACTCACCTTCTGCGGGTCTCTCATCGAACACAGTTTTATTCAAATTCTGCCAATCTATTATAAAACGGCTAATAATTTTATAAGCGTTTATTGGATTCTCATAGTAATCTTCTGGATCTTCTTCAGCCTCTTGCGCAATGTTCTCGAGCTGTTTTAGTGTACTACATTTGAGGAGATCAAAAATGCGTTTACTTTTCTTGGTCGCTTTCAATGAGAGAAATAACATTTACATTTCACATACTCATTTACATTTCGACTGATTTCTTCCATTGCTTCCATATATTTCTCAAAGTATGTAATTGCATGCATTTCTGCATCCAGCAAATCTACTAAACTCGCTATGGATGTGTAGTAATCTCCGTTGGCATTGTGACTTAATAATGAAAGTAGGCCTAAAACTAGTAAATGCAGTGACTTCATGATGTCAGAAGTTTGGATGCTGCCTCGTTGGCTTTATAAATTTAACTAAAATAAAATAAAATCAACTTTTACATTTCTCGATCGTGATCTAAGATTCCAACCAGAAATGTGCCGAATGCTCTTATTTAGACAAGTGTTTTAGAAATGCTGGCGTATGTAAATAGCTGGATGGAGCTCTTACCTTTCTTCTGAAATTTGTACGTAATTGTAGTTTGTGTCTTTAAATCAGCGATGGGCACCGCCTTGCCCGCGGGCAAAGCTCTTTTGAGCTTTCTATACATTTTGTGTAGTCGCGTGCAGAGTGAAAGCTCTCTCTGCCTATCGCTGCTTTAGATGGAGCCTTGTCATTGGCATTGCCTAGCGCATGGGGTTGCGATGGCTAAAAAGATCGAATCTGGTTTTTGATATATATTTTTTTTGATATATTTATCGGCCGTTTGTGGATGTTGTTAGACCGGTGAAAACAGTACGATGGACGGCATATTGTCTGAGTGCTGTTTTCCGCCCGCTTTGTTTTGTGTTAGTTCCGACAAATAAAAGGACCGGTGAGTATTCAATATAAACCCTACATATGTATGTAAATTAGACTGTGTCAAATAAAACGAAAATAAGAATTTTTATTGGAAAAAGTGGTTTCCTCTCTTTTTTAATAAACAATTAAATATAAGCAATCAAAAAACAACCACGTAACCCAAAAAATTTTAGTATAATAAGTAAAAGTTTGAAGTAGCTAGGACTTACTGTTGATCTTTGGGAAATTTTTTCTTGACGGTTTCGTTGATTTTTTCCATATAAAGAAGTTGTCGAACACACTTTGTAAGGAAGAAAATGACTAACACCATCAGCAAAAAAAAATTTGCTAAAATTTGGCTGAGAAAAAAATAGTCTTATTTGACACATTCTAATGTACTTATATATTAGGACGAATAACTCGGTTTTTCCAAACCGGTTTCTACCTGCTTCTTTTTGGATATTTATAGGCGTTTTTTTTTTAAACTTGATTTGTCGAATATCGAATTTTTTTGATCGAAAAAACCCGTTTTGTTTTGATTTCAAAAAAATTTTACCTCTCAATAAAAGCTTTGAGTTTTTCGCAGTTTTCAAGGCCTTTTTTAGTTTAAGGGAAACCCCTAAATAGTTTTAAAGGTTATGTGGGGAAGAATAGTATATAATCTTTATTTGCAATAAATGAATCTTTGGCGCTTAAACGTTTTCTATGTGTTTGGCCGAGCTTTTCCTCCAATTCGTGTTCTGCATCTTGATGTTGCGGCACAAACGGAGAGATCTACACTTTTACTCCATCTCCGCAGAAGCTCTTTTTAGAGCAAAAGTACACTAGGAGATTTCCCATTGGCTGCCGAGAGGCGACTGCTATTTGAAAAAACTTTTCTTGATGTTGCTGAAACCAGAAATTGAACCATGGGCCTCTCTGGTGGCACATTTAAGCACTCGGTTACGGCGGCAAAAACACTACTTAAATTCGAAAAAAAACTAGCAAAAATGCAATCAAGTATTAGAAAAAGGTAAAATAACACCAGGCGTGCACTTTTTACTGATTTTTAATTATTTAAATTTTGTCCTAAAAAAACTTTAGACTTATTTTGCTGTGCTTTTTTCTAAAAGTTATATTAATTGACTTCATAACAACATAAGCAATTTTCTCTGTATGAAAACTATCTAAAATAGAATCGGTTTATCTGTTTTTTCGTAATTTTAAAATCGATATCCGTTTTTCTTTAAATTGCAATTTTTCGAATATCTTGAAAACCGTTTTGGGGAAAAGGCGAATAATCGAACACCCTAGTACATACGTATTAAAGTATTCGACTATTCGATTTTTTCGAAAATCAAGTTATTCGAAAAATGGCAATTTGATAAAAACTGGTTACTCTTTTTCAAACTAGAAAAAAACAGATAAACCGGTTTTTTTTTATATATTTTCTCTATATTTATTCGTTAATCTTGAGCTCTCTTTCTCTATAGTAATACATAC
>NW_023460961.1:0-30303 GCF_013731165.1 Rhagoletis pomonella | reverse complement strand
ATCGGTTAACCGATTAGTCGAATAGTCGGATAATTTTACGAGCCCTAGTATGTATGTATATTGGTTATGAGACTAAATGGATATGTATCGTAAGTTTCACTTATCCAGTGTGGCGCAGGCGCACTTACTTTTTTGTAATATTATGGCTCCGATAAAGCTCGTAACATACATAATGGAAACTTGTACTCTATTGTTATTTCGAAAATATGGTCACCGCAAGTATATAATAGGTACCCAATACCAAATCTTAAAAATGCCTTAACAGAATATACCTATAAGGGTATAACTTAATGCTTAAGTGAAAATTCAAAACTTTCACTGTCAAGTTCACAGGTCATATCCGTACATCGCACAGAGTTTTATTATAACTTTCTGACTCCTCGCAGTGAAGACTAAAACGAAGCAGTTAAAGGAGAATAAAAGTCTGCGCAAAAAAAAATTTCAAAACAAGCCACAAGAGATAAAAAACAAACAACAGCAGCGCCAGTATCTAAAAGGACTAACACTAAAACAACAACAAAACAGAGTTAACACTGCGGAGTATGCAACGAGAGTGCAAGTTGAGCGTGCCTTTAGTAAGAGTATGTAGCACAAAATAAAACGACTCGACGGTCAACGCTGCCAGAGGGTGCCAAAAAATGCATTAACCACAGTACCTACCTAGAAGCAGCGTCAACAAAGTGTGCATGCAGTAAGGATAACGGCAATTTCAGCGCGTGCCTGAGGAGAGCCTTGAAGTAACGCATATGCCGCGTTGAGTATAACATATGGCTGAAGAGCCAACGCTGACATAAAATAGCATTTATTCTTGTTTCTTGTTTTTATATCACTTTTTGTTGTTTTGAAACTAACTTTTCAGTGCCTCAATGTTTTCGTTGGCTGCGGTGCAGCGCAGCAGTGACTTGCGTGTGCTATAAACCGTGAAAGTCACAAATTATACGATCGCACTCCATGATAGCGGCAATTTAGGGAAGGAAGAAGCAGCGCAAAGGGAAGGTAGTGTAGGCAGGCAGCACGACAGCGCAGCGCAGGTTAGTTGATGAAGTTGAAGTGAGCGTTTAAGTATATGGGTTAGTGTGTATGTGTGCATGACAACCCCTGAGTAACGCGTTGGGAAAGGGGAAGAATGCAACAACAACACGCGGCAACGTGCGGCACTGATCCTGCCGCTACTGATATGTTAATAATGATGATCCTTAAATTAACTGTTTTACATTCCGACTATAATTTTTTTTTCTGTTTTCATTTCTCTACCCCGCTTTGTTTTTCCACAGTGCGGCTGATGTTTTTGCTTTGAAATCTTCCCTTGCTGCGACCATATGGTCAACGCCACCGCAATGAGGGATGTCTGCCGCGCGCGTTCGTAGCTCGTGTCACTCGCGTGCCAGTTGGTCAAAATTCGACTGGCAGACCATCAATGGGGACTTCGTTGGCCAAATGGCAGCAACAGCAGCAGAAGACGCTTCAGCACCGGAGCAGTTGAAATGTAGAACAGTTGGCCCTTCTGGCATATTCTTAGCATTCTGGCGCTTAAGCGCTTCAAACTCGCCAGTAGCTGCAACGAGCAAACAGTTCTTGTTAGCACGCAGTAAAGTGAGGATCTTTTCGAAGAATATGAACTTAAACATCGAAGCTGTGCAACTACAACAAAAGTATTTGGAGCAGCGAATCCAGCAGCACTCCGTTAATTCATTCCCAACGCGCTTCAGTGATTTCTCGTATGCCTCCTCCGAGGAAGATGGTTCGCAGCAATACGCAAGCAGTCCCAGCTACACGCTCTCCATCATCAGCACTGGCACCGAGAGCCACGCGGACGTGGGTAGTCACAAAGAAAACCACCTGTTGCTGCACGATTGGCCCGCCACCGCATTAAGCTACACGGGAAATCGTTCGTTGCAACCAATAACACAGGCGAATCAATTCTTTGCCAACTACAACTTCAACCCGCCACAGCAGTCGCTGCATCATCAACTCAATGCCAGTATTGCCGCCTCCGCCGGAGAGTGCTCCGCAAGCACGACGCCCAGTAAATCTGGTTCACCTATATCCGCAAAATCTGGCAAATGTAACAAACGTGCAGCAACCCATCTGCGCAAGGACTCAAGCTCGAAGAGAGCAGACGCCACCACAAAGCCACCCAGCCCTAGCGTGCTTAAGCGCCGACGCCAAGCTGCCAATGCCCGCGAGCGCAAGCGTATGAATGGCCTAAATGAGGCCTTCGATCGGCTGCGTGAGGTGGTGCCTGCTCCAACCATTGACCAGAAGCTGTCCAAATATGAGACGCTGCAAATGGCGCAGACCTACATAGCGGCGCTATGTGAGATGCTGGGCAGCGAACTCGACGCAGCCAACTATGCGCTGCAACGCGGCGAGCACATAACATTTCAGGAGGACATTCGATTGCAGTGAATTTGGCAGAACTCTTTGAGGTAGAAGCAAGAAAAAAGTATGTACTTTGATGTGTGCTGTGCAGTTTTAAACCAAAGCAAAGAGGTGCGCGTGGCAGGAGTGACCGACCGCCGCTATTCGCTCATTAGTGTTAAGTGAATGTGTACTAAATAAGTAAGAAATATTTTAATTTGTGAATTTATAAGTGCTTTTTATTAAAAATATAATAAAGATTTGTGATTTTATGTAATTAAAGGAAGCGTAAGTTTCAACTTGCTCACTTCGCATGCACCGTTACGTCGTTCGCTCAGGCAAAAGTTTGCGCGCTCATAAATTCCGCGCATATGAGTTTCCGCTATGCATATTTCCTCCGTCTTTCTCATGTGTCGTGCGTACACCTTGTAACTTTTGTGCCTAGCTGCAGCAGTTAACTTTTGTAATCGTAACAATTTCCTGCATATTAAATTATTTTTGCTTACCCACTTCATTACAAACTTTTACCTCTGCCACTTAGGTACTTTCAGGTGTGATTAAGGGTTTACTAAAGGTAAACTAACCATGCGCGAGAGAGTAGGAAAGAAATGTATGTACGGGTATACAAGTGTGTGTAAGTTCGACCAGAACTTAGTTTTACATATACCCAGTAGACATTTGTGGCAAAAAATATTTGTCATATAAAAGGAATAAATAATGGACCACGCATTGCGGGATATGATCTGTATAGTCATTAGCTGAAACCCATACGAAGTTTTTGAAAACTTACAGGACAATTCTGGCAACCGTCTTTCAACGCAGCGCAGGCTGTCGAAATACAAAATTTAAAAAATAATAATAATAATAAAACGAAAATAAAGCAAGAGCAAAAAAAAATTTAAAACGTAAATGACATTCAAAAAACATATCTTTCTTTTTAAAGCTAAAAAAAAATAAAAACTAAATGAAAATTAAATAAGAAAGAATTAAATCAAGCAAAAAGAAAATAGTTCTTAAAAATTAAATGAAGTTAGACAAAAATTATTATATTAAAACCGAATCTAAAAACAAAAGAAAATTAAATTAAAAAAGACAAAAAATTTAAATAAAGAAAGGAAATTAGACCCTAAAAATAAAATTCAAGAAAAAGATTGTTCTTTTCAAAAAAAAAAAATCTAAAACCAAAAGAAATTTTAATTGACGAAGTAAAAAATATTTCATTAAACATAAAAAATGCGTTTCTAAAAATTTAATAAAACTAAGAAAAAAAATATTTTTCTGTTTAAAACAGCAAAATCTTAAAACAAATAGAAAAACTGCGCCAAATATATTCCTTACAATTAAATTAAATAACAAAATAATTAAATATACAAAAAAAAACATACTAAAAAAATTCGCTGCACGATGTTTCGAACCCGGATCTGTCGAAAAGCACACCGGAGCTTTGTTCACTCGGCCATTGGGGTTGTTGGAGCGACACGATCTATATGATAAATAAGTGCTTTCTCTTAAAAAAAGCTTTTCACCACGAATGGTGAATGAGACAGCTCTTTTCTAAGACTTTTGCACAAGAAAAACAAAAGTCTTTCGAACTATCTTGCCATCTGTGTTTCAATTATCTTACAAAAGACGTTTTACTATTTTAGCCTGAATTATCCTGTTCATATTTTTGGATACTTTCATTTAACCATTTAATAGATATCAAGGGTTTCTTTTGATTTAACGTACTATGCAAATCTTGTCAAAAGTCGGTTCAATTCATCGAGCATATTTTCGTCAGACCAAAGCCGATGCTCTAGGGTCTTTGATTTTTTTAACCGCGATATTGTTGTTCTCTACCGCCATGGTCACTTGGTCAGCGTTGCGTTCTACCACTCGAGAGGTCCTGGGTTCACTTCCTGTTCTGCGCAACATTCAACAAATTCTGATAAAAGTGTTTTCTACCAGCACCCGCCCCCCCTCGTCCGGCATTGGCGAACCCCAGATATATTTCTACCATAAAAAGATTCTCATAAAAAACCATCAATTATGCGGAGCGGTGCAAAATTTTAGGTCCCTCCATTTGTGTGACAACGCCAAGAAAGGCACCGCAAATTGGAGGCAAAACTTAATGTTTTTATTGTTGCTGTCTCGTATTGGTCTAGCGGTCTTATACATTGTTTTGGCTTCATCTTCGTCAAATGTGGCACCTGAGTCGTCATTCAAAGGCGTTGAGAACTGTTACCTCCACACCAAAAATGCAGCCTGGACATCTGTTACCTGATTTTTATCTTCGTTTTTGCTGGAACCAGCACCAAGACCGACGGGCTTGCCACATCAAAACCATGTATATCTCAGACGAAATTAAAATACACAAAAATATATGCGCTTGACTGAAATAAAACTTAACCCCTTAAAATATAAGTAGTTATATATATATATAAGCAGCAGTTGGGAAGAAACCACGATAAGCATGCGAATCAACACACCACTTTTTAAAATTCGTCAATACGAATTTTCATTAAAAAGAAATAAACTTTTAGTAAGAGTAATAGCAATTAAGAAGTCCCATAAGTGCACGTATTTTAGGGCTGTCAGACGTCCTAGTTTTCCAGGATTTGTACAGATTTAGATAAATTGTCCTAATGTCCTGGTCCACACTTAAATTGTTTTGGTTTTTTAATGAAGGTCAATGCATACACCGCTGTGGTGTAGTGGTAAGCAATGCTCACTTCCACTCCACAATGCCTGGGTTCAAAACCTGGTCAAAGCAACATCGCAAAAATATAGAAAAAAGGTTTTTTCTTAACAGCGGTCGTCCCTCGCTAGGCAATGGCAAACCTCCGAGTGTATTTCTGCCATGAAAAACAGCTTCTCATAAAAATACAATCGCCGTTCGGCGTCGGCGTAAAACTGTAGGTCCCTCCGCTTTGTGTGACAACATCAAGGCGCACGCCACAAATCGGAGGAGAAGCTCGGCCAAACACTAACATATGTGTTTGCGACAATCTATTATTATTATTATTCAATGCATACACCCATCTAATTTTTAGCAGATTTTTGCTTTAAAAAAAAGTTTAAGCTTTCTATCATTACTAGTCGAAAATCAATAACGAAACGTTTTTTCTAATATGTTGAACAATATCTGGTGAGTTTACCTTCTTTCTGTTTAGTTTATTTGGTTAAAATTTAGTTTTTTTTTATATTCAGGCAAATGCCAAAAAAGTGCAAGTTCCTGAACACGGCTGAGGGGGTCACACATATTAGATACAAAGTAGATAATCTCAGGAATTAAAACCTCTTCCAAAAGACCTGTCTGAAAGTCATTCCTTTCTCTTTCCGTTTTTGTATGGAGTGGCACAAATTGAAGGGCATCTGCTTTCGCTACTCAAAGAAAGGCTTTAAAGCTGCTTTTTTAATTCATAAAGATCATACTTCATTAGGCAATTTATTTAAGGTTCGTGTCAAAGATGTTTCATTGAGACTTAAAATGCTTATTGAATTCTATTTGTAATGCTAAACTTGGAAAAAAATCAACTAAAATTGGTTGAAATATTACCGAATTCAAACTTGAAAAGGAATCAGTATGCTTTTTGGATAATATTAACAATGTCATGGTTGATATTTTCAACAATGATTAACCACACTTTTGTTTACATTAAAAAAATTTTTGGTTGTCATTTTTTGCATTTGAATACGCTTATGTTCTGCACTTCACAGATGCCTTTTCATAATTCGGAGATACAAAACAACCATTTTTTATTTTATTTTAACACGTTGCATCTCAGCAACTCAGGCACAGCCGTTCTGCAAATGTTCCTTCAAATGTTGAACTTGAAAAAACTTTCTTCGTCGTTGGATGGTGTTCTGCACTTCACAGATACATTTTCATATATAAAAAAAGGAAAAAAATAAAAACAAAATTTTACACATTGCCTCTGACGGTATTCGAACCCGATCCTGTTGTAAGCCAACAAATAACAGCAAGCATCTCTGCACGTTTAGCTACAGCCAGACATACAAATGTGTTTTCAAATGTTCAACTTGAATCGAATTTCTTACAATCGGATTATTTACCATGGAAAATAAAAAAATAACAAGGTTGAAAAAACTATTGTACTCTTGGCTCAGTGTAAGTAATAAGCTCTACGGATTGTGCCTAAAAATTACATTGCTTTTAATATCAGAAATTACTTCAAAATAATGCAACGCCAAAACCGAAGAAACTGCACTTATAGGGAATACATTGGCACCATATTCACTTGTATCTTTGTGTTTAATTTGGATGATAGGTGTCATGGTCGATGGGTTCAGGATTATGGCAGCCCTAACGTATTTACTTATTTTCAATAAAGCTGCCGCCACCCTACTTTTCCCATCGACCGTTTCGCTTATTTAACTTGCCACTCGACAATAAAATTAAATTAGTCAATCAATCAAGCAATCAATAAACATGCAATAAGAAAAGCAAAAAAAAAAAAAGCAAACACAGCGGCAGCAGCAATTAATGTGACGCCGCAACGACTCAAACAAGGAGCAATCAATTAACTACCCAAAATAAGCGAAACAAAAACGTACCTACTAGCAACATTCGTAAGAACACCCTTAACACAAAATCGAACGGCATTAAATAAAAATTTCAATTCGGCAAATGAACCAATGAAGCATAACACCCACATGGTGAATAGGCGGAATGAATTGGTAAGTAAGTTACCCTTTTGCCAGTGGCGCTGAACCGGAGAGCACTTAAGTGGCAAGTTAGGCGGGTAAATTTAAAATTGAATAGAGAGTGCAATGATTATTGAATATTGAGTGTTACAAAACAGGAATGAAGAGAATAAGTGTGATTGCGGTAAAGAGTAAGAAACGAAGAGTCAAAAAAAGACTTCTGTTCTTAATTTGGTCATTGGTGGGTCCTTAATATTTCACAATCGCCTAATTTTTTGGAGTAGGCGAACAAAAAAACTGAGCTAGTGCAAATAGAGTAAAAAAGCCAAAACACAGCGCTTTTCAAACTTTATGTATACTTAAAATACTTGTTTTCCGTTTCAAACGACACATTTTTTCCCTTTCTGCACTAAAACTTATTTCTTTGAAATTTGACTTTTTATGCTCTCATCTAAAATAATTTACAACTTTTCACCCTTGCTTTCAGTGTTGCCTCTGCAAAAGCGCTGAAGTGTAACAAGTAAGGCCGCCGCAGCGGCAGGTATCAGAACCGTTAGGAGAGTGTGCCACCCTCGTATCATCGTGCCACTCATTAATTACTGCTACCACACCAAGTATTCGTGCTTTAATATAAATTCAGGATAACGTAATTTACCAGCAAGGGTTCGTCGCAGCGAGTGGGAACAAAAAATGAATAATGAAATGCCGACACACAAACTGCCAAGCAGGAACTAGTAAAGCGTTAGTTACAAATTGTACGCAACTTTTTTTTTCCTAAGCAACCGCAAAGTCAGTATTTGTTGCCCTTATATTCGCTTGCACTTCTAAAGTTTTACTTTTCTCTTCTTCATCTTCAACTTCCCGCTGCACTTTCACAATGGGGGCTGCTTAGTTTCGGAATTAACGTCCGCATAGGCGCCAACTTACTGGCTTTCAGCTCTCACGCGAATATAACTACACCACTTTCTATGTTGCACTTGAGTTGGATAGAATTATTTAGTTTCTTTCCTTATTCTATTTAAGTATGCTTAAAACATTTTGTTTTGCATTTTGTGTTTGTTTTTTTTTTTTTTTTTTGCTGAGTAAAGTGCGGAAAGCAAAATGGTGAATCAAGCAGTTCGCTCCCTCAGTTTGTGCGTGTGTAACCAGCGCTTGCTACAAAATAGCAGCTAACTTCGAGCATTTATAATCCGCCTGGAGTGCTCACACTTTGTTTACTTCCGTTGATGCGGTGTAGTTCTCATATTTTGCTCCTTCACGAGTGGTTCCTTTTACTAAGTACAACAAACTGTATCCCTCAACCCTGAAGAAGAATCACTGTAAAGCTTCACCTTACACTTTTAACACTTGATTTAAATATATTTTTTTTTATTTCCTTTTTCTACATCCCGCATTTTGTTCAAGGTTGTTGTTAGTTTCATCCTCTGAACTAAAACTGATATCAATTTTGACCCAACAGCTCTGATACTTGTAAAAAAATAAAGGATAGTAATCATTTTTATTTAATTTAAAGGCTAAGTGAGGGAAATACTTTTGTTCAATTTTCGTTTTTTAATTTTTATAACAAAACATTGATTCAATTTGAATCGAAATTATTAGCAATCCTGTGAAGACAAGAGCGAATTTCGCCTATTTTGTGAAGAAACTACCTTAAGGATTACACTAAATCTGTTCCCCGCGTACGACAAAGTAAAATGGAAATCTATTAACAGACATCCAAAGCACAATATGTAGGGAAAAGTTCTAAGCACGTTTGACGAAAAATAACCCGGACAATTTCACAGCGACGAAGCGCACATGTGAATTTAACTTTTTAAACCGGCGATAATCCTCCTCAAATAGCTCGAAAGTATTCCCTATGTTCAAATTAAAGATTTCTTACCACTCTTTCGCTTGACACTCATATTCTAATATGCCATTTAACTTGTTTATAATTTAATTTAATTCGAATTTTCAAACAGTTGGCAACCCCTTTCAAATTATTTTCAAACTTGACATATATTTCAATTACCTAACTGCCGCAATTCAAGTTGATTTTTCGAAACGCGTGCCAACCCTTATATATATGGATATTTCGGAAATAGGGCCTTTCACTTCGACTGATACCCAGGCAACTTAAAATAATTCATTTAACTTATTAAATATTTTGAGTTTACTTCTTAAACAGGTGGCAACCTTCTTCAAACACCTCAAAAATATTGTAAATATACAAACTAAAGATTTCTAAATATTCTTTCGTTTGACACCCATATCTAAATATGTCATTTAACTTGTGTATAATATAATTAAATTCTGTTTTCCAAGCAGGTGGTAACCCCTTACAAAATAATTTCAACCTTAAACCTTTTTAAATCTCTTTCGTCCGACACCCAACTTTTCAAAAACATTTCGATTATTACCCACATAGTAATAATTTATTTGACTTATTGAATAATTTGAATTAAATTTTTTAACAGGTGGCAACTTTTCTTTTTGTTACATCGATATTTGCATTTACTCCCAACCGAACGCGAAGAAATTTCACTTTCATGTCTTCTACAATGTATTCTATGTATGTCACTATATCGTTGTGGCATTGTCTTGACTGTTCACTTTTGATTTACTCCTTATCATAAATATTGCTGTTAAATCGCTTAAACAGAACTTCTAAATAAAAAAATGAAATCCCATTAGACTACAACGTTAGCAGGCAGCCAAACAAGCAGGCGAACGAACGTCTTAGTTATGGCAGAAACCCCAAATCAGGACGCGATTCGCATTATAATAAGCAATACAATGCCAACATCAATGGCCACAAAATTGTAATAAAATTGATGAAGCATAGTCATAAAAATTCATAATCGCATTACAACATACGAATGCTTTATGAATATCGCAACAATAGCGGCGTCGAGAATTGGCGAAAAGCGAATATTACAACATACAAATACACAAACATATGATACATTAAAATTCCGGAAGGATATCAGAAGAGGCAATTAAGTAGAAGAAATAAAGCAGCGAAGTTGTTGGATGCATTAAATTTGAGAAGAAAATGTATGAAAATGAGGTTAAGGCTTTTGGTAAATTTTCTAGAAAATACTTTCACTGTAGTTAAAATATTAGCGGCTTGTCTCAAAAAAAGAAACCTGCCTTTTTCTCTTTATCGTTTGCCCATCTCTGTTGTGTATCCTCTGGATGGACCAAAGTAAGGCTACGTTGGGCACCGCATTTCGCTGGAGTGTCAGCCCTTTAGTTTCCATCGAAGCGCTCATGGTCTGTAATCCCACACCAGGTTACTCTATACTAAATTATTTATCCTACTCTACTACGCACTAAGAAAAACTATGACTGCCGGGTGGAGGATCAATTGGATTCGATTTAGCTAGAGTATGTAAGCGGAATTCAAAAATTTTGGTCAGGTAAACTGGGATCAACCTGCATAGTAAAATTTAAAATTGCTTGAAAACTAACTTTCTATGCATAGCGCTCAATATTTTCATCAGATATATGTAAGTATTAAAATTTTTCCATCACATTTACTACGCGCGGATTTAAGCAAAAGTTTATGCCCTATTTGCCTTTTACTGTTTTCCTACGTCCTGTGACTAGTAAAAGCCGTGTCCGAGTGTATTTTGATTAATTTTCAACGTGGATATATGTGTATAAAAAAAATGCTAGTAATCGAAACGCAGGCACATATCTACATACTAACATATCTGCACTAGGGTAGTCCAAAAAAATAATAAAGTCGAAATTTTAACGCTTTCACTCCCTAGGATTTTTCAAAATATAATAATAAAAATAAAATGAAATAAAAAATTATTTAAATGTCGCTTCGAGTTTTACATTGACTTTGTTTGTATTTCCATTACAAATTTTAGTAGAAGTGGTATAGAACTCTTGAAGCTCAATATTTTTCCGTTGGAAAACTCTTTTTCTCTTCAGGAGACCTCCATTAATAAAATGCAATCGTTTATTTAACCATTTTTCAATAGTAACTATTTTTTATCGGTCCCCCGAAAAACCCAAAAAAGCAATGGGGAACGCATAAAAACCCGATGGTATTAAAAATCGTAAAATTAGTAATAGCTTTTTTTCATATATAATAACTGTAAAACTAATATTTTTTGTTTTAAAAATTTAAACAAAGAGGGCATAGAAAAATCCTAGGCGGTGAGAACATTAAAATTCCCACATTACTTATTTACGGGGCCACCCTTATATGCACACACTCGCAATAGCAATAGCATCATAAATTGTTGATCCATCATATGCACTCGTATGCTCATCCATAAGTTGAGAACAATTCAGTTTTTGAAAAATTATTTATTTATTGTTCAGTCTCGCAATGTCACCACCCCACAGCCGGAATACTTAGTGATCCACTGCACTCTAAACCCAACTGTTCTGGACACTCGCTTGCCATAATTTTTCATGATGGCAAAATATTTTGCACAATTTGCGACAATTACGCGATGCGCGTGATAAATAATGTGCTGGTCATAAAACATTTACAATTTTATTTATTTTGATTTCTCATAAGTAAATATGCATACGTACATGCTGTTTTGTGTTGTGCACCAGCTTGTTCTTGCCACACGCAGCCATGCGACACTTTTTGTTGTTTTACACGGGCAAACGACCACGCGTAATGTTGACACTTGAACTGCAATGGTATTGTCTGGCTACAGAATTACAAACACATGTGCATATGCGTTCTTACCCTGCAGGAAAATCCAACTTAGTAACGATTGGTTTGGTTCTGGTGAACTGCATAGATGATGGAGCATTTAATAAGGCGGGAAGATTTTGGCAGACTGAACTGGTAAAGGGCAACACCGGTGGTTACTGAAAACTTCTTGCGTCTTTCCCCTGCTTCTTTTGATTATTCACTCTAAGGCGCCTTGGTGGCATTTATCCGATGATGCTAAAATGTGTGGAGTCAAGGTAATTAGAGCTGTGATAAGAAACTTTAAGGCTTGTATGGCTTTAAGCCATATTTCGACTCTATGAAAAAAATTTAGGGTTATCTTCATTACAAAACCAAGATAGGATGATTATGGGCTAGTTGAAAACTTCTAACAAGGATTCAAGGTGCTGGAAGCAGGTGGGTGCTCAATGAGTATCTTTGCTTATGTTGTGGGACTTTTCACAAAGCTATCTAAAATTCGGAATAAATGAGTTTGGGTATCTCGTTATACTGGGTAAGGTTGGAAGAAAATGTATACCATCCTCCCTCATATTGGATAGTAAGTAAGGCGAAAATAAATTATCTGGAAGTTGCCCGAGATAAGTGACTGAAGTTAATAACTTATGATGAGTTGAAGCTCCAGCGCGCACTAAAAGACATGCGAGTTTTATTCGAGGTCGACATCAATCTGATCATCGCATATTCTGCTAGCAATGATGGCGTTGTTTATGTCTATAGGCGCTAAAAGCGAGATATGGAATGCCCTTGTTGCCTCAAACGCGCTGATTTACTTGCTTATAGTAAATCCAGGAAAAGGTACAATAAACTTTATTCGGCACAGTTGCATGGAAAATTTGGCAGGCAGATATAGGAAGGAAAAAAACAAATTTCCTGAAAAAATACGCTATCTGATGATTTTTTACACTGAGTAGTTATAGTTACATTATTTAGCTATAAATCTTGTGTTGAGAGAAATATATTTATTCTTCATATTTAGCTGAATTTTTGCTGATTGTACTATACAAATTTGTGAATTATACGGTGAAAATATTGGCCACTTAGATGTTTGTTGACTCAGAACAAATTAGCGAAACTTTGTTGGAAAGTTCCAATGCATCCACCGTATATTCTCGACCTTGCGCCGTCTGACTAGAATCAGAATTCCGCCAGCAGAGAACTGGTTAAAATCGATGAAAGAAAGTTTGAAATTAGAATAGAATAATGGATACAGCCAGACACTATTTTAGGGGACCCGTTGAAACCTTACGAGCTCCCGCTGGCATCTTAAGCATAACTACAAATTCTTTGCTTTAATTAAGGTAGGGTAATGGAAAGTTTGCGAAAACTGTCTAGGGTCTACATTCACGGCCAAGCTAGCTGAAGTTATTGAAGCCCGCTTGTGTTTTCTCAAAAGATTTTCAGTAGAACAAGCTTCATGTACTATGACTAGCGGAACACTGTGTTGTTCAATATGAAGAACTGGCTGACGAATTGCCGAACTGTGAGTCTTTTGAGCATGCTGTAGGTCAAACCACCTTCTTAATAAGACTAATAATAACCGCTGGTTCAGTACTGATACTTGCACAACAACTAAGCATTTCCTGAAAAGTTCATATTAGGCCATAAACCATAAGGATTATATATAGTCATCATAGGTATCGTCGACGACCCACTGTGCACATGCATCTTGCTTGGAAAACGAGGATTGCTCAAAGTATTTTCTCTATAACTGTCGACCGTTTATTAGACTGAGGTAGCGAATTTTTGGGCCAGAAAAATGGACGACATACAAAGCAAATCAGTAATTTTTCCTCAAGCCCATCAGGTTTATCTATCCAATTCATCCCTAACCTCAAGTCCTACATATATGAACTCAATAAGAGTCCTATAAGTCAGTGTGGCCGGCGGTAAAAAAGGCTGCCGTTTTTGCTTTTTGTGGAACTTCAGTTCAAATATGCAGTCATAGGATGTGGTTTTACAATATATATTTTTTTTTGTTCTGAAATTAGTTAATTTTCCTACAGGGCTTGCCATGCATACACATTTTTTGTATTTTAGCCAGTATACAGACCTGTTGTAGGTTTTGCTTTCAATTCGATTAATCAAAATATATTCCGAAAATAGACACAGCCGTAGCTTCGCGCAAATAATAAATTATTTTGCAATTCTGTGAAACTGTAGCAGAGGTGGTAGTTGCCTTGCGGCAACAATGGACTTGCACTGCTTTCCATTTCTATGGAATGCATTTGTCATCCAATTGGACATATGTTTGGATTGCTCTCAAACACTTTATGGCTTAAGAGGATTTATGTATGTTAAGTAGATATTCAAATTATTGAAAGTAAAATTGATTTTGCACAGAAAATCACTGGGACTTGTGTGCATGCGAGCAAATGGAAAAATTGGATAAGTTAAATATGTTTATGGAAGGACATGGAGTGCAACATTTTAAATTCTGTCATTTTTAATCAGTGCATTAGAGGTTTTTCTATGATTTTATCGCAAAAGTAATTTTTCAAAATTTCTACTATACGTAGTTCTTAAATAGAAATAAAAATAAAACTTTAAAAACTACTAACAAAACAATGAATCGTATAAATAAAATAGACACCACAGTAAAAGGACTTAGCTACTCTTAAGTTCTTAGACCACTGCCGGCTGCCTTCATCCAACGTAGGGGAGAGGCACCCTTAGACCCAGTGGTTCCGTTGTGTTACCAATTGAGGGCCCGAACTTGAACCCGTCCGTTCACCTAACAGTGTAGAACCAGTTAGTTAGGTTCAGAAAGCGCTAGAATTCGTGAATGCCTGCTTCACTTAGGTGGGCGTGACCGAAAAAAAGTTGGCGGTGAAATGAGCGCCTTCTCGCCTACATTATGGCAGAACAGTGACAGAGGTAGCGCTCCACACTCTCTATTTCATCCACGTCGCGGCAACTAGGCAGAAGTCATTGGCCGGCAAACCCATTATGCTAGCATGTCTTCCCATTAAGCAGTCGCCCGCAATGATACCGGTCACCAGCCTTAGTAGACGGCCGTTCTAACCGAAGATCCGATGCACTCAATCTTTTCTTGGGCCACATTTTTCGAGTCGTCCCACACGTGGGTTCTTGCGACCATATTTTGTTTGCCTTTTCAACGAAGTATGTACTGAGCCATGTCTTATAGGTAGATAACAGTATGCCCGCTGCTTGAGAGGAGTTGACATCAGACAGGGTGGTGCCCTTCCTTTCAAGCTCGTCCGCCGCACAATTAGCTTGAATGTCTCTATGGCCTGGCACCCACACGATGTGAGTAGTAAGTTTTAAAGATAGATCGTTATATCGCAGTTATAGACGAGATCTTGCAGTAATCCAGTGACTTGATAGCAGCGTGGCTATTGGATAGAGTATATAGTTGCTGAAGGCAGGTTAAGAGAAGATTCGATAAGCCAGAGTGCAGCCTCTATTATAGCCGCGAGTTCTGCCTGAAAGACACTTCAGTGATCTGGTAGCCTAAAGCAGAGGCCTAGTGAGAGGTCCTTCGAGTGTATCCCACTCCCTCCTCTTAGATTCAGTTTGGAGCCATCCATATAGGCTGTGGAGTTATCTTGAAGGCCCCAGACTGAGTCGTCCTCCTAGTCCTTCCTCGAAAGGATACGAGTGGAGAATTTATTCTCGAGCTTCATTGGAGTGGTTGTATAATCTGGGGACCTAAACGTGTCGGGGTAGTTGGTTACAATGTTGTTGTGACCGCATCTGGTGTCTTTCCATTTTGACAATGCATTTATTCTTACTGCAATGCAGCTCTCCAAAACGGTCTACGGGTAGAAAGTTTAGGAGTGTTTCCATGGCTTTAGTGGCTGTGCATAGCAGCGCACCTGTGATTAGCATGCTCGCCGCCCTTTGAACCTTGTTAAGCTTAGAGTTTGTGACCGATTTATTCAGTCTGGTGGTGAAATATGTGAGATTTGTGGGTGTTTACCAGTTGCAGTCAGAGCAACATCATCGGCATTCTGCAATAGCGTTGCTCTCAGTGACCTGTGAGCGCACGAGTAGGGTGTTTACCGTAAGATTCCAGGGAAGTGGTGAGAGTACTCCTCCTTGGAGAGTGCCCTTTGTCGCATATCTGTGAGCGTCACCCATCTTCGAATAGATAGTTCTGCGATTGAGGAAAATACGGACAGAGTCCACTAGGGTCCGAACTAGAGTATACCTGCTGTGACCGCTTCTGGGAGGACATTATCAAAGGTCCCTTCTATGTCTAGAAATAAACCTAATGTGAGCTCTGTCCTCTCATGGGCCTAGACGTCATAAATATTGCCAAAACTTTTTGTATATAGTATATGTATATGTTGGTAGGCCAGAAATAAAAAGAACACCATGCAGGCGGAGAGGTTTATTGTTTTCTAGGTAAAAGCAGTTATTGTTTCATTCTTGCATTAAAAATGTAAATTTTAATCATTAATGCGTCATGTTGATTTTTTTTTTTTACTTTGTGTTTTTATTTGAATTGCAAACAGGTGCATTGGTTATTGAATGTGATAAAATAGATTTGTTTAAATTTATCATGTGTTTCATAATAGGACTATTGGTACCAAACAGCCAATCGAAAAAACTTGCAGAAACAGATAGGCAAAAAACAAAAACGGCTGATGTCCCAAAAAGTAAAAAAACAAAATGCAAACGTGTTGTTAGAACGGAATTAAAAATCGACAGTCCAATTCTAGACGTACATACATATGTATGTATGTACATGCCTGTGCACGCAAACATGTAGAAAAGTTTATCTCATGCCATAAAAAACGTACATATGTTTCAAAAGTATTCTATAAATAAATTTGTATTAAAATTCTCTCCTATTCCTCAAATACTCTCGTTCGCTGTGTTAATCAAATTTGCTAAACAGTAATCACAAAATGTTAGCACTTTCAAAAGCACGTTGCTTTCGCATGATCACAGCTTCAGTGATTGCTAAAATGTTCTAATTTGAGATTGTTTTTTTTTTTTGTTAGTCGCAATTTTTTCAATTACTACAATTTTCTGTTTTATCGCTGTAATTTGATCAAATAATTAGCGCACAAAATTACTTAATTATTTAGTAATCATCGATGCTTTTAAAAACTCATTCGTTGCATGGAATTCTCTTTCTTATTACTACTGAGGTTGTTTTGTTTAATTTTATCAATATTTTTCACTATTATTTGTGGTTTATCGGCTATTTAAAATAGACGAAAACTTAAAAAATATTTTGGATATTATTCGGAGAACTGTAAAATAATGCAATCGGTATCTCCAATATTAAACACTTTATTTAAATAAAAGTAATTAAGACTATATCGTTGTAAAATATTAAACAAGTCAGCAATTCAAAAAACTTTTTGGGGACCGGGATATCAGAAGCGCTTTGTTCTTAATGTTGTCAATAAAAATATTTTTTTATTTTTTCCTACCTATATCCAGTTTGAAATTAATCATGTCTTCATCGTGTAAACGTTGTCTCAATAAGCCAAATGTATTTTGTTACACTGTTCAAAAGGGTCCGAAAACCTATCACAGATTTTATCAAATCTGTCTTTATTTCTACTTTAACTACTTGGATGAATACAAGCTGAGGTTATCTCAAATAGTTTGCAAAGTGTGCTGTGAATAATTGAGATAGTGACCAAAGAACACAAAAATCAATCACTCTTACTTACATACATATGTGTTAATTTGCGTAATGTGAACGTTAAAAAATTATTTATCCAGAATTATAACCTGCCCCCACCACACTCAGAGGAAGTAGCCATTTCAACATTTTGTTTCATCCGTAATCCTTCATTCGAAGAAATCTTAAATTAAATGGACAATGACGGTAATTTTAAAGAATTAGCATCTACAAAGCCAAAACATTTCACCTGAGCAGACTTCAAGACAGTCATTCGATAAGTGATCAAAAATTATCCAAAGAATCTGCAAAAGTATTGGCTTGTAAATTGAAATAAAAACGTGTAGGCGTCAGGTACAAACGTGAGATTCTATCGTACAAGTGAAAAAAGCTTGCTAACTTTTTTTGAAGTGAAGCTTCTTTAGCGGCGGTTGGTTGGTTGGGAGTAAATTGGCAAATTCAACGGAAATTGCACACGGAAACTGTACACGGAAAAGGTTGGGACGGAAACAAGTACTTCTTAAACGTATGCATATAGTATTAATTTAACAAAACCTTGCTAGTAAAAGGTTAAAAAATAAGACTTAGATAAAGACCAATAAAAGAATGAACGAAAAAGTGGGTACGTATACAGATGAGGAAAGGGATAAACGCAAAGGTAAAAACAAAAACAAAAACAAAAACAAAAACAAAAACAAAAAGGAAGATGCGTAAATATAATGGCAAACATAAAGATCAAGGTAAATTTGAACACTTTACTTATATAAGGGCAAAGGTGAAGCGCAATATGTAGATGAAGAAAATAATACTCTTCAAGGTAAAAATAAAGGTAAATATTAAGAAAAATATGAGGACGAGATACCGATAAAAGTAAAGATGAAGATAGAGGAAGAAAGATTAACTTATATGTAATTATAGAGAGAAGGTTATAAATAGAAACACAGGGACTCAACCTGGGAACTATTTCGCAATTTTAGAGTATTTGGGGATTCTCGGGACTAAATCAGGGTTTTCAAAACTATTTTGGGATTCTCGGCACTAAATAAGGATTTTCAAGATTATTTCAGGATTCTCGGGACTATTTTGAAATTTTCGAGACTATTTCGGAAATTTTGTTATACTTATACTAAGTAAGAATTTTCAAGACAATTTCGGGATTCTCGGGGCCATTTTGAGGTTTTTGAGACTATTTCGGAATTTTCGTTATATCTATCGATATTTTTTTCGATATAATATGTATTTATAGATATTTTTATCGATTTTTTTATCGATTTCTTGGAAAAAGTTAAATAATTTTAGATGAGTATTAATTTTCTTTTCGGACATTAGGACAATAGTACAATGGGTAACTTGCAAAAAGCCGACCCCTACATTTAGCACAAAAAATTTATTCGTATTACCTTGCCTCTAGGTAAAAACATTAACCATAATATCCCACTGCAAATTCCGAAGATATGATGAAAAATGGCAAAAGGCGACCACTACGTTCGGTCAAAATATTTTCGAAGTTGCCTTGCAAAAATGTATTCGAAAGTGAACGGAGCACTTTTGATCTAATATACACATATGTACATATTTATTCTTTATATATGTCTTTAATTTTATAATTTTTTTTTTATTAAAATTATAGATTAACCAACATGAAATGAAAGCGCTAAAAGAAAGAAACCCAACCAGTATGGAAATGTTGAAACTTGACAGTATTAACTACCATAATCGAGGATTTCAAAAACTTGAAATTTCAGATTAAAAAAACAAAAAAACGCCTAAATCAACATGCTTATGATACACGCGCATACAAGTGAATACACCCATAAGTTAGTACATACGTACATATGTACATATATGTACATGTAAGTGTGTATGTGCAAACGAATATCTTAGAATATTTTAAATTTATACTAAATTAGAATATTTGTATTGTATGTATGTACATACTTATGTACGTGTTTACATACATAAATAAGTATCAAATCTGAACTTGTTTTAACAAAGCTGTAGCAGTCTCAGTTGTAGTCAAAGCCATGGCCTTTATCGGTGCTGAAGTCAACCTAAAAGCCAAAGCGTACTGTCCAGCAGCATGCCCATACCCGCTGACCTTGAATAATGTTTAGTAAAAATTTTTTTATACTCGCTCTTAAACGCGCGCGCAGGCTTCTAGCTGATCCCGCTGCTAATTTTTCTTTTACACTTTTTTACACTTTTGCTGCAAACAAAATGCTAATTTAAAAAATATAACGGGTGATTTTTTTGAGGTTAGGATTTTCATGCATTAGTATTTGACAGATCACGTGGGATTTCAGACATGGTGTCAAAGAGAAAGATGCTCAGTATGCTTTGACATTTCATCATGAATAGACTTACTAACGAGCAACGCTTGCAAATCAGTGTTCGGTTCGAAATGTGTTGAATGTGTGAAAAGTTGGCAGAAAATCCGCTTTTTTATCGACAAATTTTGTTCAGCGATGAGGCTCATTTCTGGTTGAATGGCTTCGTAAATAAGCAAAATTGCCGCATTTGGAGTGAAGAGCAACCAGAAGCCGTTCAAGAACTGCCCATGCATCCCGAAAAATGCACTGTTTGGTGTGGTTTGTACGCTGGTGGAATCATTGGACCGTATTTTTTTCAAAGATGCTGTTGGACGCAACGTTACGGTGAATGGCGATCGCTATCGTTCGATGCTAACAAACTTTTTGTTGCCAAAAATGGAAGAACTGAACTTGGTTGACATGTGGTTTCAACAAGATGGCGCTACATGCCACACAGCTCGCGATTCTATGGCCATTTTGAGGGAAAACTTCGGAGAACAATTCATCTCAAGAAATGGACCGGTAAGTTGGCCACCAAGATCATGCGATTTGACGCCTTTAGACTATTTTTTGTGGGGCTACGTCAAGTCTAAAGTCTACAGAAATAAGCCAGCAACTATTCCAGCTTTGGAAGACAACATTTCCGAAGAAATTCGGGCTATTCCGGCCGAAATGCTCGAAAAAGTTGCCCAAAATTGGACTTTCCGAATGGACCACCTAAGACGCAGCCGCGGTCAACATTTAAATGAAATTATCTTCAAAAAGTAAATGTCATGGACCAATCTAACGTTTCAAATAAAGAACCGATGAGATTTTGCAAATTTTATGCGTTTTTTTTAAAAAAAAAGGTATCAAGCTCTTAAAAAATCACCCGTTATATATAAGTCATAAAATACAATAATCTAATCGGTAAATGTGATGGTGGCGGGTGCAGCCGGGCCGGCGCTGGTTGCGAGCAAACTAGTTTGTGTCGAAAACTCAGCTTTAGCAATAATAATGGAAGCTGGTACATACAGCCACCAGTCACAATCTATGTTGCTGTTGTTGTTGTCGTCGTTCTTTGGAGTGCTGCGCTGTTCTTAATAATGTTAATTAAATTTAAAAAATCTTCAACTTATGACAGACTTTAATACAAACGTGTATTTAAATATTGTTTAAACAAATATACATTTGAAGGTGTTTGTATACCTGAGTATGTACATATGTAGGTATGGTAAGCTCTGTCACCGCAGCTAGACAGTTCATCAGTCAGCTCAGTTGTGGTATCTCTTGTAAGTGTTGAGCAATAAAAGAGTTAAGCAATCAGTCTGCCTATCAAAAGAGTCAAATGGTCTGTCAGTTTACGAGTTGTACTCGGTTGCCTTGTTTTTTTAAATTGTTGCTAATCTGCCAACTGGTATAGAGAGATACATAAATCCGCTATATTGTCATTTATGTCATAAGTTTTTATATATAAAATTCAGAAAATATATATAATTATTAGTTCACAAGTATAGATAGTATAAGGCACAGAAGCAGAATCCTCATTTTTGAATAATAGAAAAGTTTTGAAAAACCACCATGCTCGCTGCTAAGCAACCAACGCTTAGGTCACTGGTCAGTGACACCTTTTAAATGAAATCAAAAGCTACTCAAATATTACCAGCGGTCATCGGCTGTGCTTCACTGATGCCGGCTACAAAAGTAGCTACAAATACACATATCTAAGCATATTTGTGCTAACATACATACACAGGTGCGGGCCTAGAAGGGGCACAAGGTGAAACTTGCCCTCTAACCCCCAAAGGTTTCGTTTTAAGTGAAAAAAATGTGAACCCTTTCATTGATTTCTTATAGGTCATTTCCACCGAACATTATCCAAATAAAGATTAACATTCTGCTCACTTTTGAAAATGTTATCATTTCAATAAGTGAATGTAAATGCACAACGTCAAATCTGTTGTACAATGTAATTTTGAATTTCGCTCTGCCTCAGTGACTTTTTGTCACTAACACAGGCACTGAGTGTAATTTGGTATAGAGAAACCATCGACCTTCTGAAGATATCCGACCAGCGTCCGATGTTTAGCCCAATCAGGGTAGATTGATTTACGCCTCTACTCCGCTTGTTTTAAAACCTTCTCCGGTTTCCACTCATTCTGTGATGCTCTTTTAGCCGTTTTTTGGCAACTAATTCACTATTTTCAGTACAAACAAATATTTAAAGTTAAGTAGAAAGTTACTTTATAAAATGAGTCACAACAGTAATTTCGGTACTTTTCCTTAGTAAAGCATAGAAATTTGGCCGTGTAAATTTCAATTAAAATTTTTTTGCTGCTGTGAAAAGTTTTCGAAAATGAAATCTATTGAAAATAAATATAGAAATTGACTTAACAGTTTCACTATATATTAAGCCACTTATGGCTGCAGCTTGGCGAGCTGCTAATTCGTTAGTTAGCTGTCCAAAGGCCTCGGAGAAGTAAACTATTAGATCACCCAACTGCTGTTCGGACGGACACGGATACTTTCGTAAATGCACAGAATGGGGAAAGTGGAGGCCCCAAGCTGCCCATACGACGCTGAGCTAGATGACGCAGAGCACATGTTCCTCAAATGTCAAATATGAAAGTCAGAACGGGATGCATTAGAATGAAGAGTGGGGAAGGTATCCGCCGATAACATCGTCGTAAAAATGATAGGTAGCGAAGTAAATTGGAACGATATCGCAAAATATGTCGAAAGTACGCTTAGATTGAAAAAGCGGTAAATGTCACCATATAAATGAGCGACAAACTGGCAAACCGTAGCAACGGGCTGAGCCCTTTACGAAGAGAAGTCGGATTCTCTACCTTGAAGTAATGTGAAAGTGGTCCCAGTGTTGAGAAGTTTCCAAGGTAGGAAGAGGGATTATTTTAGTGGCTGCATCACTTACGTAGGAGCGATGGTTCCTGCATGGTCCGAAGGCAATTTAAACCATTTCCTCACAGCCAAAAAAAAAAAGAATATATATTTCGAATGATAGCCTGCACGAACGATTCGACTGCAGACATCCTCGTTTTAGTTTCAATTTTATAGCTCTATCGCCGCTCGTCTTTGCCTTGTTTTACGACGATTACGTTGAACTCATGCCAGTTACATTGAAATGTTGCTGCCGCACTAATTTGTGAAACATTCGCCTGCAGACGAATCGTTTTTGCAGCCCATTGTTCGAAATAGATAATAAAGCTGTTAATTGGTACGAAAGTGAAAATTAAAAATGCAACCTAATTCGATTTTTCGAGTGATTTACTCTTTAATCGAGCTTCAGTAGACCGAACACTACATCAGATATCGGAATAACTTTGGTGGCAACACTAAGCAATCGAAGAATTTATATAGAAGATAACTTCGATTAAATTTTCTCAAATGCCCGAAAATTAGCTGAAGAGTTATATGTTGCCGAGTGAGGAAATCCGTAACATGCGGTCGCCAAAGTCAAAGAAACACCCCCCTAAATTTCATTCTCCATCCGCCTCTGCATACATGAAAGTATAAGCATAAATGGTACATATGTACCAGTATAAAACATGTACTAAGAAGGCCATAACTTTTGCTTTCCGTCAAACTTCCTCCCATACGAAAATGTTTAGTTTTTTTATAGTCAAATTCTAAATGCGTCAAAACCCTGAAGCATTTAGGCGGCTTTAGTCGAATTCGCTAGTAATTTTATACTGCCTTTTTTTAGTAATTACTGCCTACCGGCACACAAATCATGCAGCTTTGCTATTTATCATTTAGTATTCTTCGTATATAATTATTTATGAATGTCTTTGAAAATGAAAATGAAATTAAAAACTTGTTTTAAACAAGCAACATCGATTTTTTACCTATGCCTATAAATAAATACTTCTTTAATGTATTAAATTATCCACTCTTAGACAGCTGTGTGCACACCATGGCGGCAAAAAATTTACACTGTTGTTAGTATTCCATTCTATTTTAGGTAAAGTTCTTCCAAATAGACGAAAAAAAATGCTTTAACATTTAAATTGTCTTAAGTTTTCAGTGCAGATAAAATTCACAGCCGTGCTAAGGACTATTAAAAAAAAAGTATTTAAAATTCGGCAGTACACTAGGATGGCAACCATCGCCAATTAATTCAGATGATCTCAACGATATGCTAAATCTAAGTGAAAATGTGCATATATTTTGTGCGAATGTACATTAGCATGGTCCTTAAATCATCCAAATTATGAGCCAAATAAAGTCATCCACAAGAATTTCTGACCAAAAAAAAAGGTTTGAAAAAATTTAAAATAATAAATAATATGTCAAATTCATAAGATTTCAAGTAAAAATTTTGTGAAATTCTTGCAATTTTTTTTTTTTAATTTTTTTAAGCTACACCCCAAAAATATTATACAATGTTTTTAATTTTCGTCGGTGTATTTATTTTGTACTCAGGAGTGCGCCATACACAATTAATATGTTGATATTTTTAAGGACAACCCTAATGTATATACAAATTGCGATATTTAAATTCCAAACGCGAAGTCAAAAGCCTAAATTTTACTTCCAATCTGTTTATTCAAATTTCACTGCTTTTGTTCGTTTTCTTGGAACATATTTCAAAGCAATTAAAGATGGTCGAGGATATACCGGAAACTTTACTGAAGGTTGAAAAGAAACGCAAACCATTTTTCAATCGCAGTAAGAATGACGAAACACTTAATCCCTTTCTATGGATCATTGGATTATTGCCTATGCTATCCACTTAACTTTTATCGTCAGAGGAAAGTTCCTGATACTAAATACACAATAAGGTAGTCTTTAGAATATCAACATCTAAATTTTGTATGGGGGTAGTCCTTAGAATATCAACACCTAAATGTTGTATGGGGGTAGTCCTTAGAATATCAACACCTAAATATTGTATGGGATACCACTCTATTTTGTTCTAAGTACCAAATAATGACATCCACGAAAATTTCAAAATTTTAAGGGGTCCCTAACAATATTCGGAAAAGTTTAAATTTTTTAAATTACAAAAATTTAACCAAAGTTTTACTTAAATTGTGTTAAATGTGTCATATTCTAAACACTTATTCATACAAACTAATAGCTGAGTTATAGCTGGTCAAAGTAAAAAATTTGTTCGAATTTTTGCAATTTAAAACGGTTATCTTTTCCGAACCCCGGTATCGACGCCTATTTTTTTAATTTTTAAATGTTCGTGTATGCAGTGGCACATGGGACAGAGGTCCAGTATACGTATGTATTTAGGAAAAAGTGGCATTTGTAAAGCAGACTATCCACTAGCTACATTCAAAAATAATACTGACTAGAATAGAAAATATACACTCTAAGAGCCCAGCGGAAATCTTTGCTTTACTTCTGCTTATGGGACTGTCATAGACGATCGACCGTAAAACTTCAATGGTGTGAATTGGCGAACTCGACACGGAACATTTCAATAAAAATTTACTCGTTACTACTTAATATCGGTCTGATCCCTATTTCTGTGTCTGTTAGTGGCATGATGAAGCGCAAATATAGCGGAGGATAAAGTATATAGATCTGGGATCATCTTTCATTAAAACTCCGGAGGCATACCTTAAGGTGGAAGTCAGCTACCTAACACTTTTATGTTGATTATACACAGTTCTTCCAGGGTTTGAAATTAAGTGATATTACAATGTACATTACAAATGGACAAAAATGTACAATGGACAAAAATGGGAGCTGGAAATGAAGACCAAGTTTGTTAGAAGTTGCACATGAAATCTCAAATTCTTCTCTTTGGCAAATAGCTAAAAACGGGCTTTTCAAATGAATTGGTTAGCTCTCGTGTTTTGACCCCAATTTGATTGCTTTTCATACAATGCTGCCAATTCTGACCCTTTGTCGTGTTCGATTCTAAATTAAAGGCAAAGGGTGAGAAAATTGTGTCTTCGTTTCTTAAAATGTCACCTGTCAGGTTTGAAACCTATTGGTTCGTCTTCTATTCCTAAAATTTCAGCATCGTGTGAACTTACAGTTTCCAGATAGTGTCTTTTTTTGTACACAATATTATTTCTACAAACGTTGTTACAGTTTGCCAGTTCTTCTCTTCTTGAATTTTGGTACTGAGTATTTAGTCACAACAAAAATACTTAAGTAAATAGAACTTTGGTACTTGCTCCAACATTAATAACTAAACACTTTCTTACATAGTACCTAGCATGTAGAATTTTGCTCATCAATAATCTAAATTCACTGCTTTTCTACAAAATTGATAGTTCTTCAAAGTAAAATTAAAATTAAGCTTCACCGATGTCCACAAGTCCAGATATATGCTTGGATTTTAACGAAAAAAAAAATGTGCCTATTCAAGTGAATCAGTGTGTACATTCATATGTACGTCAAAGCTCGATATACATTAACTATAATAAAAATTTTACTTTCAAATTCTACCTGTTCTGTTAAAGCGATAAGCGCTTGTTAACGTGTTTTTTTTAAAGAGGAAGAGAAAAGAACACAAATGGCGTTCGTGTATACATTAGCTTATATTAAATTCAGCGTTTATGAATTTAGTGACGCTGGCTAAAGTTAAGGCAACGCATAGAACGTACATATTAGTCACCAAATATGATTTCAGCGACAAAAAATTCGAGTCAGAAAAGTGAAAAACCGGATAAAATTAAAAAACACTGCCAAATTGATATGACTTATGTTTTTTTTATCAAATATTATATGGCATAAAAAATAAGTTTATGCATTTTAGTATACTTAATTCTTAATCAAGTTATTAAGTGCTCACTGAAAACAAACGAATTTGGCCAGCCAGTTAGGAATTAAGTTAATTTTATTTCAGCAAAATGCTGTTCGCTTGCCGCATTCTCTCTGCCAAGTTTGTTGCTTAAGTCTTTCGTTTAACGCCCGCAGAAAATCACGAGTAATAAATTTAAAATTATTAATTATAGTGCTTTTTCACACAGCATAATAAGTGTGGTTAATTTTGTGAAATATATAAAATTAAAACCAATTAGTTTTGTATTAAGTTAACACAAAAAAAACAAACACCTACATACATACATACATACATATAAACGCATTAGTATTTATTTTAAAAATAAATATAATGTACTACCACTGAGGCGGTGCTCTGCCATTAGCATTATTACTATTATTATTTGCTATCATTAGAGTGCTTAAATTACTTGCCCGATACATATGTATGTACTTCTTGTACTAGCTAGCCTAGCCGGATGTGCGCTTTTGCTGACCTAAGCTTTTTTAAAATTTTATGTTTAAAAATGATTGCAAGCAATTTAATTTCATTAGCAACAAATAGCGCCGTCTGCGCATGCGTAGGCGTACGAATGACACTTGACATTTAGTGGTCAGTTTATGGTGCAGCATTTGCAGATTCATTAATTTAATTGCCGCCATTTGGCGCATAAATGAAATAGATAAATTATTGAATGCCACTGATTAATTGCATTAATATAAATTTTAATTACAACTCATCAATCCGTATGACAGCAGACACTCGAGGAATTCGGAAATATGGTTATTGCAAAGCGCAGGCAAAAATAAATGAAGTATCAGAAACATAAATAATGTTATACATTTCAAATTTTATTTTTCTAACCAAACTTAGACGAAATCATGGTTCGCTTAAGCAGTCCAAATAAATGCTAACGGTAAGTGGGTGGATGCTGGTTACCTGCTTGCTTGCTTACTTGTATAGATCGATTTGCTTAATTAATCACTTGAAGAGCTACATATGGGCATATGTAAGTACGATTGTGCACAAAATATTGCTAGCAGTACATTCGAAAGAACAAAGCAGCTGATAGCTTTTAGCCATTTTTTTGTGTGAGAATTGGCTCGAATGTGGGGTGTGTTTGGCTTTGTCTTATTGTTAGTGGAGTAATTTAATGTTTGTAAGCCAGCGCAATTGCTTGCAAATTTTGCACTCACCTATACTATCACTATATTTTATCGACAATAAGTACTTTGTACCAAGTGAATTTCATTTGAATAACGCCTGTGGTCATTACTAGGGTGTGCGATTATTCACCATTTTCGAAAACCGATTTGCGAATTATTCGAAAAATGACAATTTGATAACCCCCGGTTTCCCACTTTTAAATTAAAGAAAATCGCGGATAAACTAGTTTAATTTTCTCATATTTTCTCTACAGTAAAACTTAATTTTGGTCAGAAAGAATCACCACAATTACAATATGACTACTAAAAATATAGTTAGCTTTAACTTAACCGCTGTGGTGTAGTGGTAATCAGTGCGCGCTTGCACTCATCAGCACCTGGGTTCAAGCCCTGGTCAAACCAACATCCCAAAAAATATAGTTAAAGGTTTTTCTTAACAGCGGTCGTCCCTCGGCAGGCAATGGCAAACCTCCGAGTGTATTTCTGCCATGAAAAAACAGCTTCTCATTAAAATACAATCGCCGTTCGGAGTCGGCGTAAAACTGTAGGTCCCTCCGCTTTGTGTGACAACATCAAGGCGCACGCCACAAGTCGGAGGAGAAGCTCGGCCAAACACTAACATATGTGTAAGCGCCAATCTATTATTATTATTATTTAACTTAAAATGAAGGCAACATAAAGTCGATTCATTGATTTAGCTCTAAACTCTCTAGCTGCAACAACAACAAAAAACTGAATGATGTTCGCTAACTATTCTAGTACTTGTCATGAAAATGAAATGATATTATAACTTCGGTCCGATGTTTGTACGTACCAGAAGAAGAGACATACTCATGAAAATATATAATTAAATGATCACAACGTCCAACTGAGTACGTCTCTGTCCGTCTGTTATTCTATACATCTGTTTTAGAGATATCCGACTGAATTTTGGTAAGCGGTGGTATTTTGTCGAAACCGGCAAAATTGGACCCCTATAATATATAGCTCCTATATAACTGATTGTTCAGATATGAGATTATTCGATATAACTCCTCCATTTATGCAGATAGGAACATGACATTTCACGCTATTTTCACTAATTATCGACCGAAAGCGTACAGTGAAAATGACAGCGATCAGGTCGCTATAACCTATAGCCTGCATACAACTAATTGTTCACCAAGTTGTTCAAGTGCACCTCACTTGTTTTTTAAGAATTTTTTTTCAGTACTGTACTTAGAAAATTTTCCAACGCTCAAATAAAAAATTTATAAAAATATTTTACACCTTTTCCAACAGTATTTCAGAAAAAACACAAATGTATTTCAGAAAAATGCAAATGTATTTCAGAAAAATATTTTTAGGATACAGTTATGCTTTTCTGAAATACATTTGTGCTTTTCTGAATTGCATTTGCCGTTTTCTGAAATACATTTGCGTTTTTCTGAAAATCATTTGAACTTTTCTGAAATTCATTCGGCCTTTTCTGAAATACATTTGTGTTTTTCTGAAATACTGTTCTAAAAGGTGTAGTTCTATTTACGATAAAATAAAAATTTTGAATTTTTTTTATTCCGAAAATCCGGTTTACTCGGTATTCGAAAAAAAAATATTTAGAAAATTTTAAAAAATAATCAGCCTAATCATGAGTATCATTTTCCCCGAACCGGTTCATCTTTCACTTTTTGTTTCCGTGTATTTACTATGGGCGGATGAAAAATTTTCGGGTGAAATTTTTTTCGGGCGAATCTTAGCATAAGACTGAATAAAAAAAACGGTTGAAACCGGTTCGAAAAACCGAGGCAATCACCCTAGTCATTACTAATAGTCAATTTCAATAAAATTTGTATTTTACCTACATTACATAAGTACGCTTTTTAGAAAAGAAGTCGATGCAAACGAAAAGAAATGAAGGCTTTTTTGGCTGAAAAATTGGAATATTACATTCTACCTCTGATGCTTAAATGAATTGTCACGTGCTGATGATCACATCTGTTAATCGTTCATATTCATCAGCCAAACCTTACTACCAAGCCAAAGCCAACCAAAGTGAAAATGGTAATAATTGACATTTAACATTTTGCAGAATCTCCGATGATGTATAGTATGTATATGTAAATTCGCTTGTGGCACAGAGGGGAACCATTGAAAGGCTATTTAAAAAACTGAACATAATTGTTTAACCATTCAAGAATTGGACATGTCAATTTTTTTACTGTTCACTTCTCTATAGTGCTTACCATTACTTTAAGACACTTACATACTAACATGGTGTTGCTTTTTATTTTATAGTTTTTTTTTATTTTAATTTTTTAATATTTTTTTATAAGAATATAGTTTATTATTTAACCAAAGCCATATAAATCCAAGTCTCAGTCTTTGTGCAAATGTTTGAAAATAATCAACAAACTTTCGTAAAAACTGCGAGCTTTTTATACGATTTCTTATAGCTCTTTTGAGTATGCAGTTTTGTCGCCCATTAAATTATAAAGTTTCAAGCAGCTTATATAGCAGCTTATACTATTGATTTAGAACTTTTCTTGTTGGCGATGTCTGCCATTTTCTTCCATGCGAAGCATTTTCGATGAAATTTTTTATATACATATGTAGAGAAAATGAGCTACACCATCCACTTTAAAAATTGCCGAAAATCAATTGAAGTCCTAAATACACTTTATTATAATAAAATTAAATGTGCTACAAAGCTGCAAACTCAAAACATTTTTAAAGGCAGTGTCACACGATTGGGCATTTGCCTAAAATTTGATGCAATTCGTATCCCAATCGTGTGGAGGTGACAAATATTTTTCCTT
>NW_023460960.1:25130-30304 GCF_013731165.1 Rhagoletis pomonella | reverse complement strand
ACATTTAATTTGTTTTAAATGAGTGATGTTGCCAAACAAAAAAAAAAACAATAAAGCATACGAAAATAAAATTTGAAGAAAAATTATGCACTAAAAGCTTTTAATAAAAGGGTAAATTAGCACGCTAATTACAAGCATGAAGAGCATAAAATGAACGAAAAATGTACGGCGAAGTAAGTGTGAAGGAGGCAGCAGGCTGGGTGAGACTGCGGTAAAGTAAACGCTGGAGAGACGTATGGAGACAAGCAAAGCATGCAGAATGCTAAATGCTAAATGCTACAAAAGTACATTCGTACGTTGTCCAAATCGAAACTACAGACATGCAAGTTCGCGTCTTAAGTCTTTTGTTCTAGCTGCAATATTTGTACATTTCTGCAAAAGTTCGCACGCCTCGCCTCACCTGGAGAGGTACATTATTTTCTTTCAAAATCAATTTGAAAGATTGTCACAGCTCTTTTTAAAATCCCCTTTCATCGCGTATGTGACAAAATATATATGATTAAAATATCTACCTACTTCTATTTTTTGAACAAAATATCCAATAACTAAAATAAGGAGCGCGATTTTATGATTTTTTTCCAAAACTTCTTCTATATAAAAGAAAATTTCTAAAAAATAAATGAAATTTAATAAAATATGTTTCTTTTTTAAAATACAAAATCCAAAAAGCAATAAAAAAATTTAACTCAAACAAATAAAATAAATTAAATTCCTAAAAAAAAATATTTTTCTTTTTAAAACGATAATCAAACTAAAAATTTATAAAAAAAAAATATAAGTATTTAAATTAAATTTAAAAACATCAAAAACAACACAATCTAAAAATGAGACAAAATTTAAATAGAAATTTGATTAAAAAAGAGAAAGAATATGTTTCTAGACACTAACTGAAATTAAAAAAAATTATTTTTCTAAATTATAATATAATCCAAAAATTAAAGGATATTACAAAAATTTATTTTCAAAACAGCGAATTGTTAATATTAAAGTAAAATTTTATTTTTAAAAATCAATTAATTAAAAAATAAATAAATCTGTTCCTAGGAATTAAATTAAGTTAAAAAAAATACATATCTTTTTACAACAATAAAATCTAAACTTAGAATATAACTAAGTTAAAAAAGAAAAATTAAATTTATAAAATTAAAATTCCGCTGGTGCTTCGCTTACTCGGCCATTGCGGCTGTAGTAGTCTTTTCTGCTATAAAAGTGTTTTCTCACAAAAGAGCTTTTCATCGTGAAAGCTGGCAAGACTGTTTGTAAGACTTTCGCGCCAGAATAAACAAAATCTTTCAAATTATCTTACCTACCGTGTATCAATTGTCTTATAAAGACTTAGCCAAAATTTCTATGCTAAGAGGCTTTTGAATGTGATGAAAAAACATGCTAAGTTTTTGCCAAATTATGACCTAATCAATGGCTCCAAAAAATAAGATAGCATAAAATTTTGAATTTTTTTTAAATATTTTATACACTTTAAACCTGCCAACGCAAACACATACACAAGTATCAGCAAGTTATTGCAACTAGAGAACTACATAAATGTAAAAACCGGCCTTAAAATATAATTTATCATCAAAAATTATTTGCTTTGAAAAAAAACACCAGAAACCAAAAGGTCGAGAGCAGCCACCATCGTCGCCGCTGCCAACTCCTGCGCGCCATCACAACCACTTTCCAAACAGATTGCTCTACTTCCAATTGCATTGATTCTTTCCGTCAGCAGTCGGTTAGCTTCGCTTGCTTTTAGGCTTTTACCGCTACTTAATTGCCATCTCGTTACGCTTAGTTGCCAAGTGGCGCTTCACTCTCAATGCCCGTGGGAATTGCCATTATTTTTCGAATGCAAATTTCGGCAAGTTTTGCAATTAAAAACAAATTAATTGGTTGCACACATATGTACCTACACACATACTTTATAGATTTATTTGTATGTATGTAAATGTAAAAACACTGCAGCTACTTAGGTGGTCTGAGAAAATGCTTGTTAGTTTAGTTGTTGGCTTTTCATTGGTGGATGTGCTTTTCTTTGTTGGTGTGCTTTCTGATCGCTTCGTTGCTGTCATATATTTTTATTGTTTGTGTTTTTTTTCAGCGACTGTTGATGGTCACATGCTACAAAGTCATATTAAATTTATTTAAAAGGTTGTTTAAATAAAAATGTATTAGCTATGCACACTTTTTCATTTTCCATTTCAAAGGTCAGAAAAAAACTGTCTCATAAATTTCTATTTAAAATGAGGTAATGGTGATAAACTAGTGATAAAATAGTTAGTTAGTTAGTGCTTGGGTATAACAGCAAACTAGATACCGCGACTTAACAGATCTTTTGTATCTCTCACAGAGCGAGTCTCTAACCCAGTCTGCCCAAGATAACTTCAACTTGCGTAATGAATCCTAAAAGTGCTTGGAAGGCGAATTTTTTTATTACAAATGGTTCCACTTTTGGAGCTTTAAAGTTTATTAATTTTTGACTGGCCAAAACAGGACATAGAATATATATTAAAACTTCATCGTCTGCAGAGCTGGCATTCACACCTATTCAGTACAAGTAGGATCACAATAGGTTGCGATCAGTCAGGTACCCAGGAAGTAGAGATCTGGTATCGAAATAAAAAAAATCAATTTTTGAATATATGTATTCTAATCGAAACAAAAATAATCGATTCGGGAAAGAATCGTCAAAAAATAAATCGATCTCCCAATAGCGATTCACATATTTGGTCAAATAATGTATTTAAATACTTAATTTTGACAAAGAAAAAATTTTACGTTTTACTTCAAAATTAACCACTATTTTAAGAAGTGTGAGGAAGCTTACGTATATATAGTTTTTTTGCAATGCGGACGCTTTTTAGGTATTTTTTGTTGTTTTTGCAGACTCTGTATTTCACTCCTTAAATACCCTTCTTAAAAAAAATATAAAACGAGTAATTAAGAGGTGAACATTTTTTATGAAAATTTGTATGGTTTTCGTTGTAGTGTTAGCCATAATTTTAGGAGAAAGGTCATTGGTCTTTGCTCTCTCATTTTATTAATTTTTTTTTTACTAGCTATTTTTATAGATTTTTTGGGGCAAACGGTAGTTGAATATGCATCAATTGTGAAAAAATCGAATGTCGATTCTCCAATTTTTTTAATCGATTCAGGGATCGAATCGGAACCAAAAAATCGACAAAAAAACAGAATCGGAAGGGCTCAATTAATCGATCTTCTATTTAATCGATTTAAAAATGTCATCTCTACCAGGAAGTAGCCTATATCATTTCCATTCTCTATGATATTATCCTTTCTGTGAAAGATGTAGCCGAAGACCCCAGTATTTAATGGCTTCAAAGGGTATTCACTCAATAAATATGGCTCTTGAAGACGACGAACTGAGACCACAGACCCCAGATTGCTAGCAACTGAGCTCTACAAAGGTCCAGCTACTAATTCCGACGGAGCTAGAAATCCCAGTGACTTCCTACGAGGCCGGTGAGCATCCATTCGCATGCCGAACGGCTCCGCTGGAGGTAAGTCATTATTAACTCTCAGTGCATATAGCTGAAACATGGAATTTTACAAATTCTACAAAATAGGGACAGTTTTTTGGAAAAATGAAAAAAAAACAAATTTTGGAAATGAAAAAATTGGAAAATTTCTTAGCAATGCGGTATTGAAAATTTTATCGATTTTCTATTCCAAAATGGGCATTTAAAAAAAGAGAACGTTTATTTTCAAAAATTGATATCTCGAAAACGGCTGAAAAAAAAATTGCAAAAAGGAAGGTCTCCCTCAATTGGTAGTATAACATAAAAAATTATGAAAAAATCGGATATGCAAAAGCCAAACAGTGTCCGATTTGCATATACAAATTTATGTACATACGATTGACTGCACATTGATTGACTGAATGCCAACCAGTGAGATTAAGTTGCATGGCCGATGAATGCACAAATGACCACCAAATATAAAAATTCAATTGTTTTGCGGCCGCTTAGTTATGGTCAGCGAATGCGAATTAATTGCGATTGGACACGAAGCGGATGAGGCAAAATTATTGAGCACACAATACTCGATATATACGATGCCATCAATTTTGTTGTTGCTGTTGCTGCTGCTGCTACTTATTTCTATCAATAAATCAAATAATAAAACGGAACAATAAAGCACAAGCATTTAACGCCTCCATGGAAGCTGCTGCAGCAATTGTCCGTGCGGTTGCTAATGCTTGCTGCTTTGTTGTAGCCGCTGATGGCTATGATTTTGCATGTTAAACTAAAAAGAAAAAATTAATTAAAGTTTTATTTTACCATATTTCTCGAACGACTTTGCTTGCTGCCACAATCCGAATGCGCAAATGATTAGCGTTGGCGATTTTTTTATTTTGCGGAATTGTTTTTGTAGCTTCTTCGAGTGCCACGAGTGCTTACGAGGGATTTACTTTACACATATGCATACATATTTGAGGTACATACATATTTATGCGCTAAGAATTATGTCCAATTGATGTTGGCGTTCGTGTTGAACTCAGTTCCTCATTTCAATCCTCGATTCCTTATTTCAGTCGTTTGCTAAGTTATCATTGACGCTGGCGCTGGTAAATCGTTGGGCGTATAAGAAAAAAAATTAACATTAAGTTAAATAGTAGTTATTGGTTTATTCATTTGGCAATTCCTCGCTTAGTGTGTCAAAGGCAATCTCTATTTCTATATCGATTTTCCTACAGAATACCATCTTGATAAACAGACGATTAGCATCCTCTAGATTTGTTAACTGCAAATAAGGTTACAGGTTTTGTTAACAGGTGGCAATACTTTTCATGTTCTAACCTAGGTATAAACCTTCTCCTCGTCCTCGCCTCCTCGTGAACCACGACAACATGAAGTTTATTGTTGGCAAACTTTAAGCAAATTTATTTTATATACATATGTACATATATAGATGTAGAGCATACTTATTTTGCATTATAAAAATCGATATTTAATAACATGAATTTAATAAACACAATTTATAGATGGCCTAATTCTTGGCGCCATTACAGTTTCTTAATGTGCTTAGTTGAGCAACGTATGGTCGAATTGTAAAAACTAATTATAAATTCTAAGAACTGTAGTACCTAAATACCAGCGTTCGTGTAAGATTTTCTCGACCTACCCTGTTCTAAATATTTTATGATTGATTTTTTTTTT
>NW_023460960.1:0-20130 GCF_013731165.1 Rhagoletis pomonella | reverse complement strand
TATAGTTACAAAAATGGTTGTCAACTCGTTTTAAAGTTGATATTTTGGTATATTTAAAAAAAAATAAATTTAAAAAAAAAAAATAGATAAAAAATTATACATTTTAAAATTTAAAACGAAATATATATATATATATATACTATATATATAATAATTTTAGCATACCTCTAACAGATCTTAAAAGATCCTAAAAGTTTCATAAAGGTGTTTTTTTTTTATTTTTAAAGATATGTTTTCTTGAACTTTGGAAACTTTTTTTCTAACTCTATATTAAAAATATATTTAAACTAAATACGAATTGTGAAACTTTATTTAGAGTTTGAAAAAAGATAAAAAGTTTATATCTTAAAAAAAATCTTTTTGATTTTTTTTTTTTTTAATTATAAATTTTGCATGACTCGAAAAATATCTTTTTTATTTGATTTTGTTATATGATAATATATTTATGTAGTTATATCAAATTTTCAATATATGAAGTTTTATCAAGTATCAAGTTTTATAATCGGTTTTTAGATTACCAAAAATTGTTGTCCAATTTACACTGCAAAAAATATGTATTTTCAGCGAGCTTTTAACTACAAAACATAAGGTCTTATTTTCACTTTAAAAATGTCTCTGTTTACTTTAGAGTACCCTTTGTAAACCTAGGAGTGGCTTAAAAAAATTTATCAACTTCGTAGCCAAGAGAAACCCTAATGGACAACGATGGCTAGAGCGCCGGCAAACGTACGACTGGAAAGGACTTGTCTTTACTGGTGTGACTACTTAAAACAATTTCGATAAGAATACGCGATACAAACATTCTGATTTGTCAAATCAAATTAATGAAAATTAAGTACAAAGACCGATATCGATTTCCCTCCAAACCCAATTTGCAAGAGTGGCCACGGTAGCTCAACTAATAGTAGTTTCATCGTCCTTCTATTCAAGTAAAAATAGGATGAACCTCTTCATACTTAAACACATTCATATGTCTGTTCATATCCAAACAAATGCATATACAGCCTTTTGGCTCTATAGTCCTCTGTAAGCCAATCATGTACACAGCAGCAGTAGATTCAACTATACAAAAAATTTGCTAAAATTATAGTCTCTTTCTCTCCACCGGCTCGACGCTACTTACTTTGATATGCAGACCCTTATTTTAATTTTCCTTTCATCAGCATCAGCGCTGATTTCTTTTGGCAGCCAAAATCACTTGAGTGCAAATAATAGCGCACCAGCCTTGGACAGTTGCAGAAGCTGACAGAGAAGTTAGTTTTTTTGTCTACAGCTGTTTTTTTTGTTTTGTTTCAAACGTCTCGCAATGTGTCAGTTCACTGAATCTGCAATAAGAAGTTTTCGTGCGGCAACTCACTACGACTAACTTTATTTGTTAGCCATAGGAATTGTATACATTTTAAGGAGTCTCAGTAGACAGCTAAAGGGCAATCCTTTTCTGACTACTAAATCATAGATCAGGTTTATTTGTAATTCTCTTTTGTTTCTTTGTTTACAGCATACAACCGAATCGTGTTTTTTAAAAGCGTATAATTTATTCAACAAATTTTATGATTTTACTTGGTGAGGTACAAAAGACTTAAGCTACGAACTTGTTCTGTTCTTTGTTAATCGTTGTGGACATTATAATAAATATGCCATATATCTACTTACAGTTAGCGGCTATTGTGTCGCAAGCTCAATGAAATCATCGCTTTTGTAATAAACAAAGCAAACACTTGGCGGTATGACCAATAAACAAACGATCGCATAGACGAGCTTGAGAGATTCAATTGTTTTTTGATTAAATAAGTTGATTTCCAAATAAAAACTTCTTCTAGTGGCTTTATAAGATTCCTTATATAATATTATATAAATTCATATCCAGAATAGTTACAATAGTAAAATAATCTCGAGGCTTTAGAGATATTTCATTTTAAGTGAAAATTCCATAATATAAAATTTTATATATATATATAGAATTACATAGCACGGGAACAAGACCAACCGATATTATTCTTCTTTTAAAGAACACACCACTAGTTTCGGTGTATAACCTATTCTCACTACCCAAAGTATCAATAATAGTCTGATAACTTTGCCCTTTCCTGTAAATGGCTAGACCGAGGCAGGCCTCATCATCTGCGTGGAGAAAATATCCCAGGCAGCAGAAAACGGCAGTATTTGCTGCATTTAGTTGGATCTTTCTTCTGGTGAATTAGTTAAACTGTGCTTATCAATTGATCCAATTACTCTGCGAGTTCTTTGGCGCCAGATATGCTTCGGATTTATTGTTCCTTGGTCGAAGGAGGATGTGCTTTTGCTCTCCTTACATTGATCTAGGTTCGTATTCATCAAGAGCATTTAGATGAGACTTCTCCACATCAAGTGTACTCTGAACGTCTGCCCGCAAATTTCTATATCAGCCTTTGCAGGAATCAACCGTGACGTTAGAAGTACGTACATATGTGCTTGTGAATTTAATATTTGTCCAAATTTTTGGTATTTTTTCCTGCCTGCCAATAACTCAAACTTCTTCGTTATGAAAACTTTCTTCCCTCCTCTTCTTTCGATATAGTGCTTTCTATGTATTACTTCGGATCGGATCGTATATTCAGATATACGTTGGGATATTGGTGTATATGGATTTTCAGATTTTTAACCAAATATTTGAATATTCGGAAATTCAAAAAAAAAAAAAAATGCAAAGAACGCCCAGCCCTACTTCACATCTTCTCTTGCAGATCATTGGTGTTAGTAATCAGTCCTATCCTTTCGGCATATACCCCAACGGGCCAGTGCCCTGTGCGCACTGCAATAACTTTGTTGGATTTGTTTTGCTCATTCCTAAGAGAGCTTTGGTTTTGAGTGGGTCGTAGGACACCCAGAACTGCCGGGAAATCCTGTAGGATCCTATGCAGTTCCACCTCTGCCTGACCTTCGAATAATAAATTTCGGTAATTTTTGTCTTAAACTCCCTGAGCGAGACGCCCATGTCCACCGCATCCAGTGCGGAGCCGCTCCTTGCTAGTTCGTCTGCTGCCTCGTTTCCATAGATGCCCCTACGTTTTAAGACCCATATTCGGGTAATTTCGTATTGATCAAAAATATAGGCCAGCTCTCTCCTACATTCATCCGTTAGCTGAGATCTAAGAGAGTTAAAAGTGCCTGTATATCCGCTCGGCTGTTCGAGAGGATGTTCACTTGCGTTCTCGCGGGTACATTCTCTTTGATGTACCTTACTCCCACCTTAATAGCAAACGTTTCGACTTGGAAAACGCTTGCATAGTCTGGTAGGCGCAAGGATAACTTTAGGTTATATTGCTCAATGAAAACCCCAACACCAACCCCGCATTCCATCTTTGATCCATCCGTAAAAACAATTATGCCTTCCAAGCACCCGTAGTGAAATGACTCCCATAAGTAATAAAAGCAAATTTTATTGCATATTTATACACCAATAAATAAATCAGCTAAAAATATTCTCTAGTAACATATTTGTGAAAGTATCAAAGATTTAGTTTTAATGATGTCAAATATTTTAGTATCAGTTTAATAGTCTATCTGTGTGGATCATAAGGACAGCTGTCTACTGTATAGCATCTTTGAATTTCTGATGCTCTAATTAAAATCACTAAAAAAACTTTTTGCAATCGTAAATTCCCTTCCACTATTTCAATGTTTTTTCTTGTATGTATGTTATATAAGAGCATTAGGGCTGCCCAAAAAAGTAAAAAAAAAAATCAGCTCTCACATCCTAGAATTTTTCTAATAGAAATTGTTCTATTTAGACCTGTCTCAAAGCCCATGAAGTTTCCCATGCATTTTATTTAGGGAAAAAACCACATTTCGTTGAAAAAGTATGGAATTCTTTATAATCACTATTTTTCGATCGAGAAACTCTATTTCTCTTCAGAATACTTCCATTAATATTATTCAATTCTTTGTTTGTTGCATTTTTTGCGGTTTTTATTGGCCCTATAAGAAATAGTTAATATTAAAAATGGTTAAATAAGCAATTGGATATTTTTATTAGAAGTCTTCTAAAGAGAAGCAGAGTTTTCCGATTAAAAATTATTGAATCTAAAAAAATGTATACCATTCTACGAAAACTGGTTTTCCCATGTAAAATACATAAAAAAATTCATGGACTTTGATCACTTCGAAATATTTTTTTTTTAACAAAAAAATACGCGTATAATTTTACCCATTTATAAAAATCCTAGGGAATGAGAGATTAACGTTTTAAAGGTTTTGTTCCAGCATGTATTTTTGTACCGCCATAATGTCTAAAATCCATAGCTTTATTGCGGACTGTTTCAACATTTCTTTTGTACCTTTACGTAGGTAAAAGCATCTCCATTCCTAAATTGGCCCATTTAATTTTCCAGTATAAATAGTACCTCAAATCGAAACGGCTGAGCATCCAAACAGCTTCACCACCAACTGTGGCTCTGCATAACTTTAAGCGCCAGTTGGGCATATAAGGCGCGCAGCAGCCACTCAACAGCAAACGTGTGTCTGCCAATAACTTTGAAAACCGCGGGAGCAGCTGGCTAAACAACCGAGGAAAAGGTAATTTAATCAAACGAAGAAGAAGTGCTTAATCGCCTTGAGTGGCTACGATATTCAGAGCTCCAGCTCTGCACCGCAAGCATTCGACCGCATAATGATTGTTTAACGAGCGTACGCCTATTAGTGCGTGCCAATGACGGTAAGAGGCAACGTTGTAGCTTTTACGGGAAAGTTTAAGTGCATGTGTGTGTGTGCATAAATGCGTGAATGAGCAAGTGTGTCTATGAAATTTTATAGTTTAGTTGAGCGTGTTGGGGTTTTGCGGGCGCTTGCAGGCGCTGCAGGCGTGGCAATGCATTTTTTGTAAGATTTGTTTGGCATACTTTCGTACATTTTCCTCTGGAAACTGATTGCATTGATTAATGTATCGAGGGAAGAGATCTGTATCATATTTCAAAACCTGCTGCGAAATGTGGTGGACTGTGAATGCAAATGACGACAATCAAAGGCATCATGTAATTCATACTAAATACATGATGTGATTTACGTTTAAAAAAAATATTGGTTAAAATAAAACCAATGAACATTATTCTTTTACTTAAACAAGAACAACACCTCCAAGCATCTCCCAGCGACTATGAAACATTGGCAGCTTAGGAGTGTTATGTAGCTATTGAGTTTACAAATGTACATACATACATATGTAGTATGTTGACATAAGAGATTCCTGTTAAAATGCAAAAAATAAAGTTCAATTTGGTTGATATCTTGTGATTCCTCCCAAGGTTTGAAAATCGGCTTTAAAAAGCCTAAAGTTGGTTAGCCGCGTAATGTTATTTGGAATTTAGAAGACTATTATTTGATTTTTTTCCACCAAAAACCTTAACGATATGGAATGAAATATTATTAGTCTGTGGAATAATGAAGCTACATATCCTTTCCTCAAAAGAGATTTATTTTCGTATAAAAAATTTTTCCTTCTGGATCTGAGCCATACGGCAGAAATTTATTTATTAATACTCTTACACGAAACTGATTAAAAAAAAAAATTTTACATAAAATATATTTAAATTTGATAAAATAAAAATACCAGGAATTTCTCCAAAGTGGTGAATGTCTATAAATCAATGATTGCACTTTATCACAAATTTTAATTTTTGTTTTGTGCACCGGATGCCACTATCCAATTCCTATGTGGAATTGCTCGCTTTATCTGGAAATCGAGTCAATTTAATTTCGCATGGTTTTCGAGATTTTTGTAATTTATCTTTAGGTATTCATCGTCAAAATCATTTTTTATGTCAAAAGAAAGAAAGCTCTTAATTCTTTTGGTAACTTTTTAGTACTCTTTTTCGAATTTTTTGGGAGAAAGTGTGTTGTAACCGAGCCCAGAACTTATCGGGAGCGGCTGCATTTCTAGTTTAACCCGGGCCCCTCCCATCTACCCAACCGGAGTGGATACTTTTTAGGCATTCACTTTGAAGTCAAATTTTTTTAAATGAAAGCATTTCAAACCTTGATTTAGGCTTATTTAAAATTTAGGCTTCTCTAGCCTCGTGGCCGATCAAGTTGCATTTCTAGATACTTTATTTAATTATCTGATGTCCGGCAAGTAATCGTGAGAAAATTATTTTACATGCTGCCCGGTATATCAATTCCGTGTAGTAAAGTGCTTAGGGATTAATTATATTCCTAGGTGGCTTAAAAAGTCTCACAGATCTTTTTTATTTCTTCTTGGGTTGCCAAGTTTCTTAATTTGCAAAGGTTTCTCAATCTCAAGTTCTCTTGGTACCAGAATCCGCCTAAGCACTGATCTCCTGGCATGGACCCGATCTTCTACAGCCATGCCAGCAATTCATTTGCTTTTCAGCCATATACTTTGAGTACTGGAACATTCACCACATATGAATTGCTTGAGTACTGTTTCTGACTTAAACCTTAACGTTGAAACCAACTAGTCCTGCAGAGGGTGCTGTACGGACGGCATAACTTGGAAATTTGATTCAAGTAATGAAATTTCAATCCTCGAGCAGAACCACAGAATATCAACCGAATTAATTTTTTTTTTGCATTTTATTTAGAATGTCCAATGACAGTACACAGTGGGAGAAATAGCCGCCAATCTGGCGGCGCCTTGTTAATAACTTCGAAAAAAATAACAAATTTTAGGTGTACTATTTTTTGTATGTTTTTGTATTTGTATGTTTTGAGGGATCAATAATATTAGAAAATTCATGATTTTCGAAAACCAAAAACTTGTTGGTGCGAAAAATCAAAAAATTTCAAAAATCTGCACCTATGTAATTCTTCCACTTGACATAAGCAACCGATCATACTAAAAACAAACAAAATACCGGGGCGAATCTTATCGAATCTACCCAACTTTTATTCCACAGAATATTGGATTACACATGCTAAAACACTTTATCAGAAAGCGCATTTTGTACCAAAACAGGCCACAAACATATTTTTTTCTATTTAACACATAGGTACTTAATAATTTCAATTAAACCACTAATCCAAATAAAAAGTTAGAAAAATTAAATTTTTTCTGTAAACAAACTTTGTACTGCAAAAAAGCATGAAAATAATTAATGCACTTGTTGAAACATATGCTAAGTTTGAACGCTCACAGCTGGGCAAATATTGGACGCCAAACAAAACAGAAAAAAACATCAAATCCTTTGGTTTCTTAGTTGTAAAAAAAAAACAAAGAACTTTGGCGGAATTCGAAAATTTAAAATTTCAGTAAAATGCCGCCAAATTGGTCATTTCTCCCAGTGTGCAGTGAAGCCGATCTTGACAATCGAAGCACTTTTTGCATGGAATCGGCTGCAAAGATAGCACAAAACTTTCCTTCAATGGAAAGCGGCTAAAAGCTTTATTACATTTTTTTTAAGGATTTACACACTGAAGGAAAAAAACTTTTAATAAAATTGTTTTGATTTTTTAGCTCTATACAAAATACAAACATATTTCATTCGTTACTACTTTCTAGTCCCAATATGTCAAAAATGTTCTTCATTTTCCCCAGTCTAAAAACCGACTTTTGGCCATTTTCCTGGGATTCCGGTCCACTGTGCGTCGGATGCCTTCTCAGCACCATAGATCTCTGGCACATTTATGTACTAGATACTGCGACGGGTTAAGCTTCTATCTGAGCATCGGCATATCAAAAATATGCTCGGCTTATTATACCCTTTTCACCTTCTCTCCAAAACTCGCTCAACTGGTGAAACCCTCTGGAAAGAGTACAATTCCTGAGTCTACCGTTAGTTTAGCTTGATGACAACTAAAGAGAGATAAGCTGGGGTAAGTTACCGCAGAACTCCACAGGCAAACACCGATGGCCTACCAACTGTCATTTTGACGAGCAATGTGATTGCAAGTTTTTGTGTGTGGGCACTTTGATGTCTTGAAATAAGCATTTGCCGCATGACGCCACCAGACAACATTCTCTCAATTTCGGTGTTTAAAAACATTTAAATCTTTAAAAAACTTGCTGAATAATTTCCTAAAACGTAATTATAAATAATACAATAAGGAACAGACTTTTATTTTGATTTAATATAAAAATTTCATCGATGTTACCACCAGCACGCTTTCTTTCAAATGAAAATATGGCTGTCAAACTATCGCATTGCCTGCAATAGATGTCAAGCAATAAGCGCTGACATATATTGCAGCACATGAGAAATAGGCGGTCTCCATTGGAAATATATTTTGTGACATAGTTTTCACGACATCAGTGTTTTCCTGTGGAGACAGGGCCTTATGCCGCTACAATAGCTAATGAACAAATATTTGACTGCAGTCATTGGCATTTATTTATTTCTCATTTAGCCTCAAAACAGCTTAACGCTTGCAGTTACTAGCCTACTAGCCTAGTTAGCAAACGAAAAAGTTTATATTTTGAAGAAAAATTTAAGCAAATGTGATACATCAAATACATTTTGTGTATTTTTAATTGCACTGATATTCAAACAAGATCTATTTAGTGCTGTCTTTATTTATGGCTTTGCTTATTGTTATTATTATTTATTTTTTTCTTTTTGTTTGTTTTTTTTTTTTGGCATTTCTCTTTCACAGTTACTTTACACCGTCTGCTTTTTACAAGCAATCAATTTTTCTCTTCACACACTCGTGCATTACTTTGTTATGCTTATTGTGCAATTCATCTCACCTCATCTCATTTCATTTCGTTTCGTAAATGAATATTCGTTTTTTTTCATCTTCTTCTTCTTCACATTAGCTTGGCGCTCAGCACGCATGCGCATTCGCCGCTAAATGTGCGTGATATAATTGTTTTTTTTTTTTTTTTCTGTCAATTCATGTGTGCACAATGCATATTTCGTAGTTGCAATTTCACTTTTCGTGAACTATGGACCTGCGCACAGTGGTGGTAGTAATGCCTAGATGGGCGCTCTTCGCTTGTGGTTCTTCTGTCTTGTGCTTACATGCCTTACCTTTTGTGGCACACAAAATAGCTAACAATGTAACTACTTGGAGTCAAGTAAAATCAACAAACAAAAAAACAAATGTTTAATTAAGGCAAGTGCATTTTTTGTGTGAGGAAATTTTTGTTTCTAACGAAAATTTCAAAAACAAAACGAAAGTCATTACATATTTTTTAAACAATATAATTCCAATCACTGTTGTTGCCGATGCAAATGTTAGCTCGTTAATTTAATCGACCAATGGTCAATAATGATTATCACTGTGCAACCAAAAATCAACAAAGCGTCAACCGCAAGCAGTTTCCAGCGGATCTACTCAATCATCCTTATCTTAGTTTCGGTTAGTTTCACATACCGCATGAAAAGTGTTTGCATCAGCAGTTCATCGCGTCAAACACAGCATGCGGCCAGTTCAAGTGAGACGCCTTCGCAGAGTATGAAAAAGTAAATTTGTACTTTGTTACAATTTGCATTCGGTTAATTTTACTTTTTCCAAAATTAAACAAAAAAAAAACAATTGCAGGTAAGCAAACTAAACCCAAGCAATGTGCAAATGTATATGAAAGATTAGACAGCAATTTCGAAAGGGGCTTCCCGTTTGTTAAACATCGTGAAATTTTCATTAATTACACTATCTTCTCTATCTTTTATATACTTTAACAATATAAATGTTTGCCAATCACGTTCAATTCTCGCTACTTAAAAACAAAATAATCACACCACTCTCTATACTGAAGCCGAATGTTTCTTGTTAATCAATGATCTATTTATTTCATACTACTTTGCCCTTACCCGCTTTGCTGAGTGTATGAAATTTCTGCGTGTTACATGAAATATGTTAAGAATTTTAGTTGAATTTTACTTTTTTAAAAGGCGGCAATTTCGCTGTTCCATCTCCGTTATAATAATTCATTCAACTTAATAAATAATTTAACTAAACCTTTTAAACAGGTGGCAACTCTCTTTAAATTATTTTTATGCTGCAACTTTCTTAAACCTCTTCCGACAAAGATTTCTAGTAATTCTGTTAATTTAGGTTGAATTTAATTTTTTTTAAGGTGGCAGCTCTTTCTTTTCTGAAACCTTTTTAAAGCGATGTCCATTAATACAATTATTGTGATATATCATTTAACTTAAATAATTTAACTTATATTTTACAATAGGTGGCAACCCTCTTCAAACTATTTTCTAACTGCAACTTTCATAAATCTCTTTTGGCTGCCACCCATGTTGTGATACATATTTTAATTCCCCAATTCTTTTACACAAGCAGAATTTGATTATTCAAACAGGTGGTAGCTCTTCCAAATGTAGTTTTGAAATAGAAGAGCTTCCAAAACCTTTCGATTAAATCACTTAATAATTTAAATAGTTTGAAAGAAAATTTTGTTTTCAAACAGGTGCCAGCGCTCTTCAAAGACCTAAAAGACGTTTTGAATATTCAAATTAAAGATTTCTTTACAAAATAAAAAATATTTCAAATGATCAAACTAAAAACTTCTTAATAATCTTTCGTTTGACAACCACATTTTAATATACTTTATAACTTGCGTATATTTAAACTAAATTCAACTTTTCAAACAGGTGGCAACACTCTTGAAAATATGCTAAAATTACAACCTTCTTAAACTTTTTTCGTTTGACACCCATTATGTTACATATTTCATTTACCTAATTCCCTTAATTCAAGCAGAATTTGACTTTTTAAATAGGTGGCAACCCTGCTACATGTTGTTTAAAAATGAAGCCTTTTCATAACCTCTTTGATTCATAACCATATTGTAATAACTCATTAAAGTTATTAAATGATTTACATTTAGCTTTTTAAACGGGTGGCAACCCTCATTAAAATATTCTCAAAGTAGAAATTTCTTAAACCTCTTTTGCCTGATACCCACATTGTGATACATATTTAAATTTCCTAATTCCCTTAATACAAGTTGCATTTGTTTTTTTTTTTAACAAGTGGCAACCCTCCTGCCTGTAGTTAAGAAATAAATTCTTTTCAATGCCACTTTGATTGATATCCACGGTGTAGTAATTCATTGAATGGAATTTTTTTTAACAGGTGCTAACCCTTTTAATGCGTTTTTCGAAGCAGACAACATTGGCGTCAGCCTTGAGGCGACATTCAACTCATTCGTAATTTGATTAGTTTGAAATGCTGAGCCTAGTCTACATCCTGCTGGCGCCAATCTGGGATGGCCTCCACAGCCAGCCTAAGTGGAGGAATTCTAGAAGATTAATGATCCTGGAGTTCTCATTGCACGTTCTGGGCTAGATACAGATTATTGTGATATAGTGATTGATAAGTTGAAAGGGCGTGTGTTAACACCTCTCCAATGAACACTAAAAAGAGATTACTAAACCCAGTGGGTCTATGACTCTCAATTCTGTCACGCCTCTGAAGGAAGTTTTGTCTAGAAAAGTCTGCTGCCTCTACAACGAGCCAAAGCAGCCGCAAATAAGATGCTCTGGTGTTTCTGTCGCTTCCGCCGAGTTACATCTGTAGCAGAAATTTTCTGGTCCAGCTCCATTCTATCCGCGTGCAAGGCTCAGCGTAATAAGAAAACTTCAAATAAATCTAGACAAGTCCTTTCTGTAGTATTTTTTTCGACGAGTAAATATTTTATCTGAAGCTCTGCAGCAAAACCCCCTGGATTACCTGTAACATGGAGTGACGTGGCTGGGAGAACCCAGCCGTGAAATTTTTAGGCCACTATAGCCGACCTTAAGTGCCCAACTGAAAACTCCCTTTTCGGTCTTAGTAAACAAACATTAATTGGCATACATACATGCAACTAGGCAAGGCGTTCTCTGGAACTTATGCTGAAGAAGCCGTCGTTATTGGAAAGAGCAAAAAACTCTATCAGATCTTCATTGCCACTGACCAACTCTGTCTAGACGCAGGCATAAAACGCTAGGCAAATACAATTTCAGGGAATTTAATGATCCCAGGTCCATTGATATCGGAAACTTGACCAATTTCATTCTAACAGCGAGCTGGGTTTAAGGGAAGAGGGGTAAAGACAAACTCCGAAGCGGTGTCATAGAGGGCTGTGATCCTAAGTGTAACCTGCAGGGACAATCGTTTCAACCTAATCACACAGGATCGTTTGAAGGCGCTTTCCAATGCAAAAATTAGCACTTTGCTATATTTTTTCCGCATTTGCAATTTCACTTTTATTAATTTGCTATTTAATACAAACTGTATCTTTCGTTCCACTATAATAATTAACAAAACCTCGAAATTTTAATACCTCAAACATACTACGAATATTGTCTATGTTTAAAAAAAAAAAACGTTTTGCTATTTTGACATTATTTGATGAGTATTTCCTTAATTCCCACCCCACACACCAAATTCCACATTAAGTAATTCGTTGCATACTTTGTAACAAAACTTATATGATTGCGCTTCAGCAATAAGGGAGCCGATTAAGTGATCTACACTCGAACAATCAACGCTAAATGTGATTATCGAAATCGAAACCTTCATGACCGCAAAATCAATAAATGCCAATTTGCGTTTATATATTTGTCCGCATAGATGAATTCGTCACACCTACACACAGACGAAAGGAGTGGCGGCATCGTTTTCATCCAGTCTTTGAACAGCGAGTGCCACAAGTCGCGCTCCACAGGTTTGCGATACTTTGCAACTTTTTGCACTACTTACGCAATTTATGATTTTAACTGAGCTTGTACGAATCATTCAAGCTGTTCGCTATCTTTTACTTACTACCTTTTATTGAGTTAAATTTTTTTTGTTATTGCACTTGATTGAACCGCTGTTGATGGCTCAATTCGTTTTGGGCACCCTTTTCACCAGTTTATGCTTATTGTTATTATTACTTTTGTATTATACTTATATACTTTTATAAGTCTTTGAAATTTAAAAAATAATTTTTTTTTTTGCATATCAAATGGTAGCATTCCAATATTCGATAACTGACAATTTAATTAATAACCACAAGATTAGATTACGCTGTTGATCGGCTCACATTGCGGTTATGGATGCAATCAGTATCAGAGTCTATTGATACTTGCTAAATATGTACGGACATAGTTTCAATAGGTTTTTAGCTCTGTTTTGTTATTAGTTTTAAGCGAATTTGCCGATTAAAAAACTTTCTCCGCAAAGAGTTTTACATTGATTGCGCCTCTTTCAATCCTAAAATTCGATTCACTTATCAAGCGTAACAAAAAATCTTTGCAATTAGAAAGCTGTTTTGCACTTTCTTTTATTGGCAGTAATTGGCGCTCGTCAGGCGATAGCCAAATTAAATGCGTATGGAAGGAAGCATCAATTGTGGACGTCCTCAGAATCGCCGTAGAATGTACGTAGAAGAAAATAAATAGGTGCCTTATAGCAAACCCGCTGTACACTCCTGAGTCTACATAAAGTATTTTTGCAAGGCAATTTTGAAAAAATAAAAAAAATTGTTTTTTTGTTTAAGCTTTTTGTGACACATTCATTCGCTAGTAAATTTTTTTTAAATAGTTCTACTAGAATAATTAACAAACTTCCTTAGCAAAAGTTTAATGATTTTGAATGGCTTTAATTAACTGGCATTAGGTATGTCAGGGGGGACGAAAAATGTAAAAAAGCCGAGCCCTAACTTGGCAAAAAAAAAGAAACAATTTTTTCGTAATTGCCTTGCAAAAATACATGGTGTAATGTATCATTATAGACAAATGATTTTCTCATAATTTCTTATTAATATTTTTTTTTTCTACACGATTTCTTGCGCTCCGCATTGTTCGAAGCAAAATTCTATTGCTACACTAGCGGTCAAAACTGGATGAATTATGTTTTGTTTTTGATATTTAATATCTCTTCCAAATCAAATTATTTTTCCCTATATTTGTATAAAAATATGAGCCAAAACTATAACTTTCAAACTTTATATAGAATTTAAAAAAATCATGAAATTTTCGTCAAAATTTGAGCCTTTTAATCAGAATTTTTATACAAAATTTGTGTATGCCGTTACAAGGCTTATGAAATTTTAGTAAAATGTTTACATATATTAAGCGGCTAAAAGATCGCGTAGATTTTTAATAATTTTTTTTTGCCTATAGCTTTTGCGTTTTTTTTTAATAACAAGTGCAATTTATAAAAAACTGGCTTGGGTTTTACTTGTTTTTTTGTTTAATTTTTTTCACAAACGATCTTGCTGATTTTCCTCCACAAGAAATTCATCTTTATAAGGAAAAAAGCGCAAAACGCCGTTAAGAAAAAAATATATATTAAAAATCTATGCCATTTTTTAGCTGCGCAAAACTTGCACTCATTTTACTTAAAATTCATACGCCTTGTAACCGTTTACCGAAAAATTTTATAAAATTTGCAATTTTAAAGCTGTAAATTCTCATGAAAATTTTTTGTATTGTTCCAAATTCTGCATAAAGTTTGAAAATTTGATTCACGTATATGGTTTTTGTTAAAGAAATAACTATATTTTTATTTATATAAAAATAGCAAAAAAAATTTGGGCTTGAAAAACATTTTAAATATTAAAAACAAAACATCATTCAGTATGAAGATATTTAACGGTATTCATGGCATCCTCATCGTTTGCTTAATTTTAACTATTTTTCCTATGCACGTTTAGATCATTCTTAATCTGTCATGCTTCCCACTACTACTATTTACTTGCTTATGATTTTCACTGTCAGATTACTTTGAGTCTCAGAAACATTTTAAATTAATTGCGACAACATAACGTTAATTCAGCGATTTAATTACTCATTAAATTTTTTTTCGTAAAAGTGTACTTACATATGTGTGTGTGTGTTATGCATACTTTATTTTTGTTAGTTGTGCTTCTGATGTGTCGCAATTTTTTTGAAGTCTTTGCTGTCATTGAAAATTGTAAAATAATTCTACAAGCCAAAATTATTGCTAACGCTCATTAGCAACGTTCTAGTCTTAGTTTACATGAGCAAAAATTATAATTGTATTTATTTAAACAAAAGCGGAATTTTATGTTGTATGCATGTATATGTTGCCGCCGTTGAGTTTGTCGCTTAAGTCTTTTGTTAGTTATTCGCTATGTGCCAAAATGTGCAGAAAACAAAAGCAAAAAAAATACCAGCTAGCTGCTAGATTAACTCGTGGAAAAATCTAAGAATTTTAGAATAAAGATAAACACAAAATATGCATATAAAAGAGTAATTTGTAGTGTTGTCATCCACCGTGTCGATCTCTTAATTTATGTCATAATTTTTATATGATTGCGTTCAAAGCCGTAAATCACCAATTATTTAGTAAAATATTTGCAATAAATTATGCTAAATATGCTTTGGGTATTTGTAAGTATAAAAACTTTGATTGCCTCATTTGTCTGCACTCAGTCAGTTGGAGTTTCCATTTAATAATTGCATTTTATCTGATAAAGCTGCTCTTAGTGTTCTCTCCACTTAATGTGCCATTTTTATTGAGTTGAGATTTAATGAGCCACATTTATGCGGTTTTGTTGAAAAAAAGTATATAGTTTGGGATAAGATTTCAAATAATCTGGTAACAATATTAAGTTTTGCAGTGTGGTTGGCTTTGGTTTTTTTGGTTTGTAAAAAAAGAAATAAAATTCTGAAAAAAATTCTGCAAGAAATTCTTCTATAAAAGATTATTAAAAGGTAAGAACCCTGTAAGAACCCAGAAAACTCGCTAAGCCTATGAAACCAAAACCTCCGAATATCTCGAAATCATTCCAAAAGTTACCCAAAATTATCCCGAAAAGTTCCAAGGGTCCCAAGATGGCTGGAAAAATATTCGAAACTAAAAAAAATCTTTTAGCCCCAAAACTTTCGAAAAAGCCTATAAAGTTCACGAATATATTCCAATAGGCCCGGAAAGTAATACTAAAATCTCCAAAAATATCCCAAAATATGTGGATATATTAATTGAACTCTGCTCGAAAGTCTGGCAATCTCCCATTCGCACCTTAGACGAATGTGTGTAGAGAAGTATTTAATTGAGATCCAGGTGAGCTATGTGACGACCCGCTTCTGCAGATATGAAGTCGAAGTTTCCGAAAGATTTACGAGTGCTCACATGCCGGGTTGAAGGAGAAAGCACTGCTTAATAGTCTGATGGTAAGCAGCCTAACAGGCAATGCCTAAGAGCAGTTTGGAGTTGGGGCGGAGCGCCCTACTAATTCCAGCAAATTTTTCAACCTCCCTATTACGATTTCTTTGTCTAATTCCAAAAACACTAACATTTTTTGAAAATCACTGAGCATTGTTACTCTATTCGTTGCGCCCGAAAATGAACTGCCCGAAACAATTAACTGCATAGTGCAATTATTGGTAGCATTAAAAGTTGCTGAAATAGGCATTATTGCTCACTCACGTTAGCGCATTGCGCTGCTACAGCAACAATATCAAAATCAACAACAGTCGCTTCTAATTGTGTTCGTAGTAACTCAATTTTGATGAAGAAGCAAAGTAAACAATTGAACTATGAAATATTGGTTCGGTTTCTGCAGTTCTTACTATCTCTTTGGCAGAAACTTTTAAATTTTTTCTGCATCAAATATATACATATGTATGTATGTTTATATGTAATTGCAGTGAGGACAAAATACATACGTGAATGCTTCTTCTACTTATTTTGGAAAGGCAGAAGCTACGGCTATTACCGAAGTCCAAGAAACCGCTGACTGACCCGTCTAACTTCCGCCCACTCCGCATGCGGCGGGAAAACTCCTAGAGCGTATAATTTACAAAGCTTAAAAAATAAATTCATTAAAGACTCCATCACCAAATCAATTTGGTTTCCGGAAGGAAAAGTCAACTGTTGACGCCATCAAACTGCCAAAGTATATGGCGAAGGATGCCATAAAAGGAAGGAGGCCCTATCAAATATTGTCTTTGAAATAGTAATTCTTGATATTAAAAACGCACTTAACTAGGGAGTCTGGCAAAAGATTCTAGCGGCCGTAGATGAGCTGTCAGCAACCTAGTATCTCTCTAGAATAAGCTCTAACTACTTGGATGAAAGAGCGCTACGAAAACTTATCGACTTAATATGAGAATATTTTATAAACACAGATTAACGAGGGATGAATTTTGTATTGCTAATCACTCTCTTTTTCTAATTACAGATTAGGGGGCTAACCTCGAAAATGAGGATAATTTACTTATTTGTAAACCGAGTTTAAGTCAGTGAATCGACTGCACGTTATCTTCAATCTCATCCATCAGCAAGCTCAGGAAAAGCCCGATCCGACGGATTTGGGCCGTAGGGAGAGGTATGTTAGACGCGCTGATGTGAGTGGACATATGAGGAGATGATCGTCGGGGCATCTTAAACCTGGTACAATATCCAGAATGGCGTTGTGTCAAAAGTATTTCGAGCTCCACGAAGCAACTCTAGCTCTTCGTTTGCGATGGATGGCGTTGGTTCAAGGTGTGAGAGTTGGCGTAGGTGTTGATTGGTTCTCTATGAATAACCTGTCTATAATAGACTGTATTTGTACCGCCCGTCTGGTTCAGCAGATGGTGTATTCCAATTCCCAAGACAATCGGCTCTATATGATCGATTTTTTCCGGACAAAGAACTATTGTTTTAGTTGTCTAATGTTGTTTAGATCGTTGAACCACATTGGGTGGAAATTTTGCCTTTTTTTATTTTTCTCTTTCATTTGCAATCCAAAATTCTTGGCACTTATTTTACCTTATTGATCACTAAATTAAATCTGTAGCTACTTTTGACAGTCCTATTGTAATTATGATCATGATTTCTGACTAACAGTAAGTGACGACTCCACTCTTCATAAGCAATTTCGTGATGGTCGTGACGCCTGAACTACCTAACACTAAGCTCACCCTAACACCATTTGATTTATGTGCATGCAGCTTTCTTGAATTGACTAGACAGCCCCTAACTTTGCATGCTGAGAAAATAAGACTATCCTACAATAGAACCCGTTGCAGCAGCTGTCATGTAGGAGACACTGAAAAAGGTTGGGTTAGGTTAGGTTAACGCAGTATCCAACTAAGAACTTAGGCCAAATGTCATCGTGGTGAAAGGTGTATTCGCAGATTTGTCCGAATTGCCTGTGGCCTGACACCCACTCTATGTGAGTGATGAGTTTAGTAGCTAGCTTTATCAAAAGCAAGGTTTACAACAAGTTTAGAGCCATTTGCCTTTATGGCGATAGAACTACCAAGCTAGCGCAAAGTTTGCTAAGGTAATACACCCACTTAAATTGTTGTATGAAAACGTAGCAACATCTTTTTGTTCACAACAAAAACTCACAGACAACAAAATCGACAAGCATTGGTTTTATCCGCCGCTGTAACACCACAATGGCGAATTTACCTTTATTTTGGCACAAAATCAACCGTCATCCATCCCTCCCACCCAATGGCTGTAGTGCATTGATTGGTCTGACAAAGCAGCCATTTTCCCCCACTTTTGAAAATAATGAATGAAATTATAGAGTAAACAACAAAATGTTGGCTGACTTTAATGCGCCAGTAGCAATCGCAATTTCTTGTTTGTTGCCCAGTTCTGTTGTTCTTTTTGTTTTGGCATTATGGTAGTATTGCTACAGACGAATTTTTATTACAGCAGATGAAGTAGAAATTGGTGCACGAATTTGTTGAGCATCAGCCAGCATCACAACTGCCACTACTAAGTACTTATGTATGTGTGTGTGTACCAACTTTGTAATATAACAAACCTACATACCAAAAATTTCTTGTGGCGTTGGCCTAAATGTGGGTAGCTTCTAAAAAAAAAAAAATGTGTTCATCACTAACAACGACTGAGACTGACCGAATAACCCAGTGTTAAACAGCCGTTATTGACGCAATGGCTTGCATGGAGTTTTGCGTTTATTTTGCAGCCTTGCGGATCGTGCATAAGATCATTTCTTTTTGGAGATTCGGCTGTTTGAGTTGAGTACAGTTTTAAAATTTTTAATAGAAAAGAATGTAAAAACGACCGATTGAAAAAATGGAAATATCGGAAGCCAGCAGCCATAACAGAAAGCTTAAGTTCAGAAGAGTCTTCTTGTAATTTAGAAATAAGAGTATATCTATGCTCCAGCCATTTCTTTTTTTTTTTGCTAACTGGCGAGAACTAGAAAACCCAAATAAATGAAAAGAAAATTTTAGTAAATTTTTGGTAAAAATAATAACAAAAATATTTATTTGAAATATATAATTGGCACTAAAAATTTATTTAGCGCACATACGCTCACACTCGACTAATCTTCCTTCTTCGACAGCTCTTCGACCAATTTGGCACTTTGCGCTTTAATCTGTTTGCGATTCAGTACATTATGCAATGGTTTGGATTCCTGTAGCATATCTTCTTCATCGTCGTCGTGTTCCTGCACTTCTGCACTATCGCCAATATCTTCAATTTCCATGTTTTCGAGGAATATATCCTGATAGTTATTAACAAACTGCTTCAATGCGTCAGCTGGCACCTCCTCCTTGTAGGCGCTCATTAATTTGTGGACCTTACGGATAACCGTATGCATAATAGTGTCAACTAAAGCGTGGGCCAGAAATTATTAAAAAAAAAAAAAACTTTTTTTTTTGTTTAATAGTTTTATTTAGCTCACTGTTCTCCTCATACGGTTCTGGTGCGACTGCGCGCATCGTCAACATCTCAAATTTCAGCAAAGGCAAGCGTAAATATGAATTTGGATATTTCATACGCGATAGTTTATCGGTGCGATCGACATGTCGAAGAATCTCATTCAAGTTCCACAATGAAAAGCTGCAAAGAAATTTGTGTAGAAGATTTTGTGTTGAATTTTATTTTATATTGTATAATGGGGCTGTGTGAAGTGTGTAGCCGATAGAAATAAGAAACCACTGAAAACCTTTAATCTTCAAAACTCTTTGCCCGCGCGCAAAATCGATGCAGATTGGCGCAAAATCTGTAGAAAGCTTAAAAAAGCTCTTCCCGCAGGCTACATACATTTTGGGCGTCACTAGAGTAAGCCAGTGTTGATCATTTCGCAAGCAGCAGGCAGAGCTTTTTTATACTTAATTTTCCGCACAAGGTAAAAGCTTTTTCTAGCCAACACTGTAGCACCTACCGCAACATGACATAGGCATCGGCACGATTTTTTATATATGCAATCATTTTTTCCTCCTCCTTATCCTCCGCTTTAATGGCATCCTTCAGTTCACGTATACGCTCCATACG
>NW_023460959.1:0-30307 GCF_013731165.1 Rhagoletis pomonella | reverse complement strand
AGGCGAGGATCCCCTACTTTTTGCTTTTATTTTATTAATTTGTTTTTTGGCTGTTGTGCACGTTAGAAATTTCAACATTTCGGTACCGAGTATCGAAAGTATTGGATACTTTTTAAATCGGTACCGAGTGTCGATCAATACTGGCTTTGTTTCTTTTCTTTTCTAGCAGATAGTTATCAGGAAGAAGAATGAGAAAATTGAAAGAATTTAGCTCACAGAGTAAAGATGGGCGATCTCGTGACTTTTGAGGAGCAACGTTATTTGTGACTGTGACTTTGCAGTCACAGTGATTTTCATCCGTGACTGTGACAAAAACAGTGACAAAAAAGTTGCAAACGGTAATCTTTTACCGAGTGAACTAATGCCCTTAAGGGCATTATTAATTTATTTGGCATTACTGACTATTTTCGTCGTTTGTTTTGGTCATTCCCACTCGTTTTTAATGGTGTGAAATTCTAATACCAAACATCGTAAATCAGATTTTAGTCTTAAATAACTGGTTGCAGTTTCTCAATGTGTAATTCCCTGCAAAAATCGCGACTACTCCATGCATGCGTGTAAAGAGTACTCCCTAAGGACCAAAGAGTACTCCAAAATTAACCACAATTTATATAAAAAATATGGTCCAATTAACATTGCGATGTCCTAGGGCAGGACCATATACTCCATCCCTGCATTACAACAGAGTAGCACAAAACTACTACAACATATTAACAATGGCATTGTTGTTATATTTTTTCGTTTGTACACGCTTTTGTTTTTCACTTCTCAAATGCTTTTTCGAAATTAATAAAAACCAAGACAAAAATTAAAAATTACATGTTGCCTCTGACGGCATTCGAACTCGAACATGCTGGGAGCTAAGAACTAACAGCGAGCATCTCTACACGTTCAGCTAAAGCCAGACATGCAAATGTGCTTTCAAGTTCTCAACTTCAATCACATTTCATTAAAACACGAGCAGTGATCGGATAACAAACAATAAGCTGGCGCAAACACACGAGTTGGTCCGCTACAGCATGACAGAGGATCACTTTTGTAACTACTCCAATTTACCACAAACAGACTAAATGGTCCAACAATTTTTGCAGGGTTGCGACTGATACTTTATCACAGTCACAGTTCGTAGCTGTTGCCGTGACTGTTGCTGCTATTGTTGAAGGCGCAATCCTACTACAAAAACATCAATGCCACTGTTCCCTTGTCACAGTCTGTCAAGGTGACTTTTTGGAAGTTGTCACAGCAGCTACCCGTGACTTTTGAGTAACCGTGACAAATTCACAGGTACGCAAATATCTGCCACCTCTATCACAGAGAGCGAAATAACGAAAAAGTAAAGAAACGCAAAACTAGCAGAAACTAGCAAGTAATCAGCTGATCGGTGTATTTGACTATTGAAAATAGGTTCATTCCTTATCGTTTTGGACTAAAATCTGCAAAGTGTCAAAATGCCAGAGCGTTAGCAAAATGCGCTCACTAAAAGAGAATAGCAGGAAAAGTAAAGGAACGCAAAAAACAAAATTTTTAGTCCAAAGAATGGCAACAACAAAACTAACGTCAAATAAGAATGGAAATGTATGTACAAAAAATTACCGTTAATTTAAATTCAATTGAGTTTGACACTTTTCACTTTTCACTTTTTTCGAGTTAAGGAACGCTTTTTGGACTAAATCTGACTACTTCGGACCTTTTCTGACTATTTCTGGGAGATAAGGAACGCAAATAATATTTGGCGCGAATTTTTGTTTATCCATTTTGACAGCTGCTAGTTTCCCGTATTACTCGGACTAAAACTAGTAAAACTGTCAAAAAATAAAAATTCGCTCAGAGCGAGAGAGTAACATTGAAAAGGACGGGATCGCTTTCTAGTAAAAAATGGTAACTTCTGCCAACTTCAACATAACCTCAAAATTTTGGCTGTAAATTTTTGCTAATGTTGTATGTAAACACAGTCAGCTCACACATGTAAATAACCAAAAATACTTTCAAATTCATTAGAATCCACGTAAACAAGTAATTAAATACTTTTCAACATGAATTAGCAGAGTGCACTTTTCTTTTGTTTACAATTTGGTTGCCAAACACACTACAGCTGATCGTTTGACACATTTACCAGAATTTACCAGCAAAAAATTCTCGGACTAAAACTGGTAACTTCTGACAGAGAGAGAACCGTATTTACCCTCTTTTTTGTCCTCTCAAAAAAATTTTACTAGCAGAAATTAGCGGGAGAGCCAAAAAAAGAAGAGCGTAAGAACGAGAGAGAGCTGCTAGTTTATGCCAGTTTTTTGGGTTAAGAAACGCTTTCCAGCAGAAATTAGTGATAATTATCTGTTAAGAAACAAAGCTACTTGAAACTGTCGACTCAGCACATAATTAATGCGTTCCAGCACGTCCTACGATTTTACGTAGGATCTAGTCCAAAGTCGTTCCCGTACGCCAAAAATTCTGTATCTGGGACCACTCGTGAGAGTGAATGAGCGCTTTCACCGCGATCGGTTTTTGTTTACAAATGCAACCCTGCCTACCGTTTGACCAAGAATGATAGAATACAAGATTGCGCCAATGAGAGAGGATTTTTGAGCGTAATTTTTGCAAGACGTCATCTTGGTGCAATTGCGAGAGAAATGCCAAAACGCATATAAAAATATGTAAACAATGCAGAAAAATGTGTTAATTTTAATATTACATGGCCCAATTTTGCAGGAATCAATAAATATACAAAGACTGAGTAATTAGGAACACGTAGCAATAATTTTGGACATGTTGCCCTTTAGGTAAGTACGATTTTTAGCACATGAAAAAACGGATGTATTAACATTGTTTGCAATTTCATGAAGACCAAAAGGAAGGTGTGCAGCAAAGTGAATTTTTGGACTCGCCATTGTAAAAGGCAATGCGGGGTGCATATTTATATTTGTGGACGGTACCCAACCAGCATAAACTCCACAGCTTTTATTTGTGTGGCTTCTTTGAAACAAATATTCTATGTAAGTAAAACATAATTTAAGCTGAACTTTTAAATGCATAATAATTTGGGCACTGTTTTGTATTAGATACGTAACAGCGCGGTAAGATGCCGCTTGAATTAGCGCCTGGCGACCGTATCCACTGGTGCATTACCTCATACCAGCACTAAAATATTTCAATATCTTCATTAGTAAAGTGCTTCATGCACACATAGCTCGATTTGGTGTTTAATGCGAGATGCAGAACTGCTTCTAAACTAAAAAACTTATACCGCACGCTTTCCTTTTGTTTTCACTATTACACTTTGCCACGGCACACTTCATTTTGCTTTGTAATGTCTCAATAATTGTTTAAAACCACGCAGAAATATTAACGCACATATATTAAAATTGTTATTTGATTTTTTCGTATGCTCACAATCAACAATTGCACCAAGATGACGTCACGCACACAGCTGATTCTGTCAAAATCACAAAGAGCGGATTAGCGGTACCGCGATTGACGCAATCTCTATTTCTCTCAATCGTGCCGTTTGACACTTTTTATGAATTTGCCCGAAGAAAAACTCCGGACCAAGGTGAATTTATAATGTATAATGTATAAATTCGCCTTGTCGAACCAATCGAGCCATAACCGCGAAAGAAACGTAAGCCTTGAAACGCAAGCTCCAAATGTTTTTATTTGTCGCTTTTTTAATAAATATTCCATAAGTTTTCCACAAACAAATAGCTTCTTCATATCCATCATCTGGCAAACAAATACAACAATAAAATTATAGTTTAAAAACTAAAACCTCGCTATTATAATTTCCATTCGTACTGTCAGCAGGTATGTAACTTGAGAATAGAAATCGCTGCATTTTTTAGGTGCATCAATATTACATAGTTAAATCCCGAGCTAATAGAAGGGAGGTAAAAAAAGCTCAAAGTGGACCATCCATTCTAGAGTTGTGCGTAATGTGACCAACTATTTCATAGCTCAAAGAAGTACAGCTTAGGTTAGGTTAAGTTAACGCCGCGAGCCGATTACGAAATTTCGAATGCGGCTGATTTCGATCCCTGAGAGCTCAGTGTTTGTTCAGAAGTGCGAGCCGAAATGCTTCCATCTTAGCCCCGCGAAGGTTGGACAGTATAAAAGAAAGTGTGGAGATGATTCCACTTCATCTTCCTCTTGACAGCTGATACAAAAGGATCAGTTGAAATTCCTAGACTCGCCACATGAGACAAGTAACGTGTTTTAAAGTGCCCTACAAAAACATTTGCTGCAGCAGAGAAACGTCTTATTTTCCTATTTTTATGTCACAAAAGGACCCGGTTTCCCTTAGCCTAATAGCAATTCGTGCTGCAACAATTCTGTCTGCAATATCCGCAGGCGCCATGTTCGACATATGTATGTTAAGCCCCAGTGTAGGTGTGGTTCCTAATGCTCGGATAATTCCTCTTTTTCAAGTGTAGCCTTCTCTTGTGAGTTTTACCAGACAAGGGCTCCTTGAAACAATATAGGTTTAAATCGGGTTTCCTTGACCTAATGAATTAATCTTAATTTTACTGATAGCTCCCCTGCAGCAGTACAAGGCAACCGACACCTTTCCAACCCTTTCCTCAATGTTACGCTTCTACGACAGCCACCGTTTATCGGCCACCTAGTTATCTGGTTCAGGTAACCTGTAGCCAGATCGAAAAGGGTATACACCCTCGTGTCGTCCCTTAACCAAAAGTTCCACATCAACTACATAGGCGATCACCCGACAGCCAACTTTTTCCAGCTCCTATTGACTCTGCACTGTGTGCATACGCTCCCCCACTCCGCCACGATAGTTCTGTCACGAAGTAAGCTGTAGATAAGCCTTATTAGGTTAGTTTCAACCCCCAGATTATGAATATACTTGACTATTGCCTCTGGAGTGACTTAATCTTCATGCCTGAACGCTTACTCTGACCACTATACCAATGTGTGCAGAGTGGTATTTGCCGACCTTTTCTTGCAATAAGCACATTGAGCTCTTGAAAGACAGTCACGGGGAATCGCGTTTCTAATGTACAGGTCTATCAGTCTCTCTAGCGTGTTTAGCAAAAGGGTTTTTAGCAAAAACGAAGGGACTGAGAGGCCTAAAATCCCTAAGGGAAACATGAGAGCCTTTTCGGCCATGTGGCGATCGTCCAGAAGAACGGAGAAGAACAGGACCTGGGGGGAGATTCTGTAACCAGTTAGCAACAATTTTCGAGTCGCTATCGCTCTTTTTGACGCAAAATCATTTATACCATGCGTCAAAAAGTGCGATAGCGATCCGAAAATTGTCCCTAACTGGTTACAGAATCTCGCTCCTGAAGTACAAAATATCGCAAAGTACATTTGACTGTACTTCGAAGCACGGAGTACAAGAGCGGAAAAAGAAGTACTGTACTTCCGAAGTTAGTTATGCGCCGTCTGACGAACGCAAGTTTAGTATGTATATAGATAGAAACATTTATTTTTAATAACAATCAGGGTTATATTCGATGTAAATAAGCTCGCTTAAATTAAATAATTAATTCAAATTCGTTTTTGCTTTAAAACACCACCACTCACTATTATCCCCACTTTTTTGTGGAATTTAACTACCATTTTAGGAAGTGTAATTTAATTCTTCACCTTTTTCTTCTGCTTCCAAAAACCAGCCCTGTGGGTGGGAGTGTCAAATTTTAGAATAAAGCTACTTACAAAACCTTTAATTATTGAATCATGGGTTCTACCTTACTATAGTGGCGTTCCAGCAGCAGTACGAATAGCAGGAATTTACAGGATTTTACAGGAAGCTGTTCCCGCACAACACCTTACATTAGGCTTATTAATGGCGAAAACAGCTGTTCCTGTAAATCCTGCAAAACCTGCTATTCGTACTCTTGCTGGGACGCAATTTATGTCTTTATCATGGAAAGTAATAATAGTTGCGTTCCAGCAGCAGTACAAATAGCAGGTTTTGCGGGATTTACAGGAACAGCTGTTTTCGCCATTTGTGGACAATTGACGCTTACGACAAAATTTTACTAAAGAAAATTCTTCATAAACTCAAAACTAATTAACATTAAACATTAAAAATTAAATAACTTAAGAATTTTGTGAACTAGTAACATTTTCAGAGAGTTTGGAGAAAATCTATCTTCGCATTTTTGAGAAATTGCATTCCAAACTTCAATCGCGATTTCCCACAACCTGCCGAAATTAACATACGACAATCTTTTACCCAGACGACGTTATGTAAGGTGTCGTACGGGAACAGCTTTCTGTAAAATCCTGTAAATTCCTGCTATTCGTACTGCTGCTAGAACACAACTAATATTTGCTTGAAAAGAGACAACTACATATCGACTGCTGAGTGGAAGATCGACCTATCTCGGCAGCCAGTTCGAAAACGCCCTATCTCAAAAAACTTTTCAAAAACGTCCTATTTCAGAATTTGGTTAAAGAACGCCCTATTCCAGGGCCAGAAATATACACCTGCTGTGTATGCCAGAGACGACTACACCACAACTCCACCTCAGTCAAGTGTAAAGCCTGCGAGGGGTGGAGTCACCTTAGAGTCTGCTCAGGCCTACGGACACATCGACAGTGGACCACGTCGTACGTGGCCCCCTGCTGCTCAAACAGAGCAGCCTCCACGGCTAACCTCAGTCCACCTGAGCAGCCTCACACAGTCACCACAGCACAACAACATAATAACAACACAGACCATACCACAGCCACGACAGACCACAGAACACACACAACCGCACCACTACCCACACGCCGCCGCCAACAACTCCTGGTTCCTCCTACAATCTGCACGGTATGTCAGACCAGGATATTCAGTAATGCGACATCAGTCAAGTGCAACACCTGCCTTGGCTGGTGCCACTTTAGGGCATGCTCAGGTCTGCGTACCACGCGAGATTACACGGGGAACTTCGAGGGCCCGTGTTGCGCTGCTCGGTCGCAGACCTCAACTGCGACGCCCCCGCCACCACCACAGGGCGGCAACCATCACAGCAGCGCACACAGCCAACGGCGGTAAGAACACACACATCCCTAACACCCCACATCACGACACGTCTCCCGAACCACATGAAGCTCCTTCAATTTAACTGCAACGGGCTACAGAGCAAGATTGAGGACATAACCGTCTTCATGTGTCGGCATGGTATATTGATAGCTGCGGTCCAAGAGACGAAGTTGCAGCAATGTGTTGAATTGAGCCGGGTACAACGTGCACCGTCGACATCGCGAGCGAGATAATGGTGGTGGCTTTGCGTTCATCACGCACCACACCGTGCAGTATCGTGTTATCGAAGCAGACATCGACCGCAGGGATACCACCCTAGAATGTCAGGGCATTGCTATCCGGTCAGGCGATATTGAGCTCGAAATATTTAACATATACATACCCCCTGTCACCTGCTGCCCGGCAGGATATCACCCTGGTATAGGTGCGCTCCTCAGAGGTGAAAACCGTATGGTAGTAGGTGACTTTAATGCGCACCACGATCTTTGGCACTCAAGCCTGTCGAACGATCGTAGGGGAACAGACTTGGCTGAGCAGATAGACGATTCGACATTCTGCACAATGAACGACGACGCACCCACCAGGATTATGGGTAACTGCAGCAGCTCGCCAGACATCACCATAGTCAGCGCTGGTCTGATAAACAGCATAACATGGCGACCTATGCTGACTTTAGCATCAGACCACCTACCCATAGTCATCTCGATAGATAAACCAAGCGACTTTGCCTCCGCTAAACACCGGACCTATATCAACTTCTCTAAAGCTGATTGGAACAGTTACGCGGAGTTTACTGAAAACACCTTCACTGCGCTTCCCACACCAACCGACGTCCATCTCGGTGAACGTAAGTTCCGCAGGGCTGTCACTGCTGCTGCAGCTCGCTTCATACCGGCAGGATGTATAACGGACCCACGTCCAAACTTCCCTGCCGAAGCGGCTGTTCTAGCCGATGAAGGTGATAGCCTTCGTCAGGCCGATCCCGGAGATCCCCGTATCAGGGATCTCAACTCGGAGATTCGGCAACTAGTAAACGTACATAAGCGGAAGTGGGAGGAGCATCTGAAGACCTGTAACTTCACCTCTGGTGTGAGTAAGCTTTGGTCAACCGTGAGGTCACTGTCCAATCCGACGAAGCACGACGACAGAGTCGAAATTTCTTTCGGCGACCATGCTTCGTCGGACCCGGTAAGATGCGCGAGCTATTTTAGCCGGCAGTTCATACTGCATCCTCCGGTGGACAAAGCCAAGCGACGAGTGACCAGAAGGCTGCACAAACTGCCAACAACCTGTGCCCCGCTTGCTTTCACTTGCGGTGAAGTTCAGGTGGCCATCGGGAATGCGAAAGCCTCCAAAACCATGGGTACCGACGGAATATGCATGCTGATGCTGAAAAATTTGGGTCCTGCGGGGGTAGCGTACCTAACGGAGGTCCTCAATTTGTCTATGGCCACTCTCATCATCCCAGACATCTGGAAGGTGGGGAGAGTGATCCCACTGCTCAAACCGGGGAAACCTGCCAACATAGGAGATTCTCATCGCCCGATAACACTCCTTTCCCCGGTAGCGAAGACACTCGAGGCCTTGCTACTGCCGTATTTCACAAACCACTTGACCCCAGCGAAGCATCAGCATGGTTTCCGTAAATTGCACAGTGCAACAACAGCACTTAACGCCATAAACACTCAGCTAACTCGTGGCCTTAACCGAAACCGTCCCTGTGAGAGAACGATTCTAGTAGCGTTGGACTTGTCAAAGGCGTTTGACACCGTCTGCCATTCCACGCTACTAGAAGATATAGAGGCTTCCTCTCTCCCACAGAGGCTCAAACGGTGGTCGGCAAATTATCTGAGTGGTCGACACTCGTCGGTAATGTTTAGAGACAAATCGAGTAAACTCAGAAAAATAAAACAGGGGGTTCCACAGGGTGGTGTCCTTTCCCCGCTACTGTTTAACTTTTACATTTCAAAGCTCCCTCAACCACCAGAGGGAGTCTCGATTGTCTCTTACGCCGACGATTGCTCGATCATGGCGACTGGGAATGGAATTTATGACCTGTGTTCGAAAGTAAACGGGTATCTCTCCGAACTTTCTCGCTTCTTCACTGCAAAGTGTCTAGCCCTCTCCCCTACGAAATCCTCTGCGACCCTGTTCACAACCTGGACGAAGGAGGTCAGGCTACCGCTGGGAATTCACGTCGATGGCACACCAATTCCGACGGTGAATAACCCCAAAATACTCGGAGTAACATTCGACAGCCTGCTCTCCTTCTCTGCGCACGCAACCGCTATTGTCAATAAAGTACAGAGCCGCAGAGGACCTTCCTCAAGTCGCTAGCCGGCAGTACTTGGGGCAAAGACAAAGAAACGTTGCTGGCAACATACGAGGCAATAGGCCGGCCGGTTTTAAACTACGCAGCGCCAGTGTGGTCGCCGGGGACTAGTAGGACGCAGTGGACGAAGCTACAGACTGTACCGAACACCGCACTCAGGACAGCGACAGGATGCCTCCTGATGTCGCCCGAACATCATCTGCACGACGAGGCACAAATGCTCCCCATAAAGGAGCACAACATAATGCTCTGCAAGCAGTTCCTGATCGGGAAACTGACGGACGAAGTTCAGAGGTTCATCAAGCAACCTCTGGACCCGTCAGCTTACCAACTGGCCCTGAACGGCATTCACAGGGAGTCAGTCTAGAGTTATGTAGACTCTAGACCTGTGAATGCCGTTCTAGGCATATCGCCCCCGGACATAGACGAGACGGAGCTTCATCTGCCTCGGGAGACACGAACGACAATAGCCCAACTCCGCTCTGGCTACTGCAGCAGGTTAAACTCCTACCTGAGTAGATTGAATGAGGATGTGCCAAATGAGTGTCCGGCATGACTCGAAATATCTCTTCGCATGCCCGGAAAACCCGACAACGCTAACGGCTTTGTCCTTGTGGACCAACCCAATAGAAGCTGCACGCTTCCTAGGGCTGCCGTTAATGGAACTTAACGACAACGACTGAGATACCAACCGATCTGGGCGGGGTTGTTGTAGCCGCTACAACAACAACAACAACAATCTTCCACTCAGCAGTCGATATAGGATAATATAATACCGAATTCCATGTAAAAGAAAGAAAAAACTGCTCTCAAGTGAAACGATTGTGCGTTAGATTTCTCCGCGAGTCCTATGTAAAATTTTTGTAGTACTAGGCGTATATAAAGCATTACTTAACAGATAGGGTTTTACTGGGATTAGAATAGAGTACATATATGCATGTATGTTTGTATTTAAAATAGGAAACAGCCAGCGATCCGTAATTTCGCACCCATTAGGATACACATTTTATTAATACAATATACATATTTATGTATTTATATATAGTTTATAGTCTAGAAAAAATAATGATGCATTCCTAATATTATGAGCGACTAGAGCACCTTGTATCTGCCTTTGTTGAACACGTGATGCGCTGAACTCAACTTCAACAGTTCCTCTTTAATAAGACGGGTTATTTCTCGTTTTGCCTTCTGTACAGCTAACTCACTGCAGCTTTCGATAGCCAAGTATAATTTACGTTCACCTTCGGGTGGATTTTTGCCAGGTGGTACATATGTTCCACGCACTGTGAGACCAGCTTCCGAATATTCTGATATTTGGGCTAATGCTTCTTTGGATGTTACCTTCCAGCGCGCCTGCTGAGGGAAATCATTGATTTCCAGCTCTTCTTCATATTTGGTGAACGAATTAGGCTGGTTGGGTAACAAAGGATTTACGCCATCTTCGTCATCTTTAGGTTGATAATTTAACTTGTTATTCAATTTAGCTGCCAATTGCTCTACTACGGAGCGGGCCGTTATCATGGGTTGACCGGTGCCACCGCCTTTAAGTATGGTTTCGGCAGATACCTGCGGATTCACTTTGCCATCAGCACCCAAATTCTTTGTTGTACTGATCTTTGAGGCAAGACGTTTCGCTAATTCCAACTTATCTGAGCCAGAAGCAGCCAGTGGTACACTGGAAACACTAGCTGTTGTTGTTGTAGGTGCTACTGACGCTGTTACCGCAGGTGTTGGAATCGAGGTATCTTTTACCGTTCGTTTTGCTGCAAATATCTGCTCAATTTGCTGGTCTATATCTTGTTCAATATCCTCTTCATCATCTGAATCAGCCAAGCCAAGAGCAGCTTTCTGCAACTTTTTGCTTTCCTTTGCAGCATTAGCTTCTTGTTCGTCAAATTTAAATCCTTTGCCACTAAATCCACCACCAGTATGCACTTTCTTACCTTCTGCTTCTTGTGCAGCTTTATACTCCGTCCAAAGCTTTTGTAAATCTTCAGGAACTTTAGCATCAGATAATTCAAGCGCACGTATAATATCCCCGCCATATCGGGCTTGTTCTGTTGTAAGAAAGGTCCAAGCACAACCTTTTTTACCAGCTCGGCCAGTACGTCCACATCTGCCAATTCGAAATATATATCAATCAACCATAAAAATTAATTTAATTAACTTTACCTGTGAACGTAGTCTTCATAGTGATTTGGTACGTCATAGTTTACTACCAATATTAAATCTTTAACATCTAAGCCACGAGCAGCCACAGACGTTGCAATTAAAAGACGCACTTTACCTGATTTGAAGTCAAGTATTGTGGAATCACGATCGAATTGATCAATGCCGCCGTGCAAACTCATACACGGATATGAAGCTTTCATAAGATCTCTGAGCAAAATGTCGGCATTCTCCTGTTTGTCCACGAACACTATTATACTTCCATGTTCTTGATATACACCCAGCAGCTCAAGAAGTTTAAAGAATTTCGCTTCATCCTCCAATATAGCCACGTTTTGTTCAACATCCTTACACACTACAGATCGTCCGCCGACAATTACCTCAATTGGCTTCTTAAGTATCCGCCGAGCCAGCGCCTCCATTTGACGCGGGAATGTTGCACTAAACATGACCGTTTGCCTATCTGGACGCACATTGTCTATGATGCGCATCACTTGCGGTTCAAAACCCATATCGAACATGCGATCAGCTTCGTCCAGTACAATATACGTCACTCTGCGCAAATTTGTTACACGTCCAGAATTGGCCGCCAACATGTCGATCATGCGGCCGGGAGTACACACAATGATCTCCGCGCCACGCTTCAATTCTGCTATTTGTTCGGAAATTCCAGTGCCGCCATAGACGCATACGGGATGTAAACCGATAGTTTTTGAGAACTTTCGTATATCCTTGCCGATTTGCATACAAAGCTCCCGTGTCGGTGCCATTATAACAGCGATAGCGCCATCACCATCCTCTAGTGGCGATTGATCCAGTATGTGCCTAAACATTGGTAAAATGAAAGCGAGCGTTTTGCCACTGCCAGTTTTAGCAATACCTATCAAATCTCGTCCAGACATGATTGCCGGAATCGCCTGACATTGGATGGGCGTGGGTTTCTCGAAGCCAAGCTTGCGTAATGTATCCATTTCTTTCTTGCTGACACCACATTGCGCCCATGTCTACATGTGAAAAAGTTAAGAGATCTTTAGGATTTGCAAAGAAGTACTACAGTATACCACAAATATCTAACATACATACGTACATACATATGTATATACATACTCAAAAGAATTGCTTACCAAAAAATAAAAAAGGAGTTGATAATCTGTACATGGTATAAAGGAAAGTCGAGATTCTTTGTACGCGGTAATCTCGAAAACTACTGAAAGGATTTTGACGAGATTTTCTCTAATATACTTAAAAATTTGATAGGGTTGCTGTCTAAAAAACTATAAGATCTGCACCGTTCGTTGGATTACAAAAGTTGAGGTGTCGAATGAAAGGGATTAGCCTATAGAAAAGCACTGTTTTTTAATAGGGTTGCCACCTATTAATAAAATTACTATAATCAATCATAATAAGCGAAGGCATCAGTTCTGCACCATTACTGTAAAACGAAAAGACATGTGCAATAATGTATTATTTTTCTGAGTAGGGTTGCCACCTATTAAAAAGTTTAAATATTTTCGCCGTTCGCTGGATTACAAAATGAGATACCAAATGAAAGGGCCTGGCTTTCGCATGCACAAAAGCTTTCATTTTTTGAATAGGGTTGCCACCTATTTAAAAATTACTTTCTTCTATACATAGTGTTAAGGAATGTCGAGATATTTTGACCACGCTAATCTAAAAAACTACTGAACGGATTTATACGAGATTTTTTAAGTATAATCTGTATCGATAGGAATATTATCTTTAGTACTTTAAAATATTGTAGGGTTGTCATCTGTCTAATTACAAGTTAGATGTTCAATAATGTATTAGTTTTAGAGGTTTGCCACTTTTTAAAAATTATAAGACCTTTACCCTTTATTGGACTAAAACTGAGGTACCAAGTGAAAGTATATGGCCTCTGCATGTGCAATAAGTTTTTATTTTTTGTTTGAGTGGGGTTGCCACCTATTTAAAAATTATGTATGTATAGTACGTAGGCTGACCATCCGTCCTATATTAGTCCTCTTTTTGACCCATTGTCCTGGTAATTTATTTATTTTATACGGGACGCCAAATGTTCTGCATTTCTTTTAATGTCCTGTATTTGTCCCGTATTCGGTGGCTCGACGCCTTAACAGCTCATTAAAATGGCATGGCTATGAACGAGTTTTAAGTGGTGTTGGTATATGATCGTAATTTCCTCCATAAACAGTTATTATTTTCTAATCTGAATGCCTGTGATTCGAATCGAGGAATACATACAGTGACCAAAATAGAAATTAGGACTCGACATTTTAGTAAGTTTTGGCTATTTATCCTTAGTTCATTTAATGTTTATTATTTATTTTATGAAAGTAAAGCTCTTTTCCTAACAAAAACCATATAATACCAAACTTTTTAATTAAAATCTTTAGAAACAAATTTGGTTTGCAGTTTTGTAACTCATTAGAATTGAGTATAATAAAGTGCGAGTGGAAAAATCTGTTCATTTGTATGAAAAAAATGCGTAATATCAACAGCAAAAAAAAATTGCCAAAAATTAATGGTAAGCCTTGGCGACCTAAAATTGCACTTTATTATACTAAAATTTAAAGAACTTTTTAACAAATTTCACGGATAAAAATCACGCGAAAATTATCCTACAAATTTGTGATGTTATTAAAATGATACTGTTTCAGGGCTACATCTAGGATTATAGAAGAAGGCTTTAAGATTTGTAAGCTGTTGTGGTAAAAATTGCAAAATTATTTTTTGTCCCGTATTCGGCTCTCATAAATATGGTCACCGTAATAATACGCGAGAGCATTTGTTGTTAATGACATTAGATTTGCACAGCTTATTCAATTTAAAAATTGAGGTGTCAAAGGAAAAGGCTTGACCTTCCGATTTGCAGTAAGGTTTTATTTTACGAAAAGGGTTGCAACTTGTCCGAAAAATTAAAAGATGTGGGCTGTTCGTTAGATTACAAGAAATGGTGTTAAATGAAAGGGCTTGGTCTCCAGATGCGCAATTATATATTTTTTTTAGTAGGGTTGCAACCTGTTTAGTTGTCAATCGAATCTTATTTAATATATACACATTCAGCGCGGCGCATTCGAGGCCGGCTAGTCCTCTATATTTTTAGTATTAAAAATTACCTTAATAGGCTTAGGACAGCCCTTTCCTTTTACTTGAATTCCCTCCAGGTCAGCGCGGTACTTATCGACTTCTTGTTGGGTCATTCGAGCTAACTCTGGTACTTCAACGTAAAAATTTTTTCGAAACGGCGTATAATTCACGCCGGAATGATCGATTTTAGCTAGTTCTTTGCGATGCTTGTTTGCCAAATTTGCAGCTGTGTCTTTTATATCTTCCAACTCTTCCTCACTTGAATATTCAAGGCTGTCCATGTTTTGTTCAAGGAGTTCGCCTTTATTTGATTTTTCTGTATTCTTCTTGGCCACCCCTGTAAGAATGACAACACCCTGTTGCTTTTTCGGCTGCGTCACAATGTGATTTACATTCCTCACTTCTTTGTCGACTTCTTGCATATAGGCATCTAATGGATCAATATCTATATCGTTTTCTGCAGTTTTATTTTCTGTAGACTTCTCGTCTTCATTGTCATCATCGTCAAGCTTGGATAATTTTTTTATTTTCTGATGTGCATCATTTTCCTCATCGTCATCTTGCAATTTTTTCAACCGTTGGAATTTCGGAGGTGGAGAATCCGGCTCTTTTTTAATATCAGATGTTGGTGGCATTTGATTAACATTATTATCTTCCTCTTCGGATTCGTCCTCTAAGCTCCACTTTTTAGATGTGCTAATCGGCGTTTGTACCGGAAGGGATTTAAGATCTTTTTTACCTTCCAGCTCTTTTAATTTACGTTCTGCCCTCCATCGCTCAATGCGCTCTCTTCGTTTTATCATTTCCTGTTCAAGTCGCCGTTGCTCTTCTTCCTTGTCAATTTCTTCTTCCGAAGAGCTGCTAGACTCCTCTGGTATTGTCTTTACAACGGGCTGTACATTTCGCCTACTTTCGACCTCTAGTTCACGATCCCGGGCCCGATCTCGATCTCTATCCCGTTCCCGATCACGTTCTCGATCCCTAACTCTTTCTCGTTCCCTATCACGTTCACGTTGCTCACGTTCCCGTTCTCGATCACGATCTCTTTCCTTATCTCTTCCACGTTCAAAGAACTTTCTAAAATTTTTAAACATATAATTTAAATATATCTCTGCATATTTTGTTAACAGGTAGAAGTCTTACATTTTTTCACGGTCGTAATCTTTTGGATTGGATTTAGATCTGGAGCGCTTTCGACGTTTATCTTCACGCCTATTACGGTCGATTTCTCGCTGTTCCCTTTCCCTATCTTTTTTACGATCGTCTCGATTTCTGCTGATTACATTATCATTTCGAAAGGACTTGCCTTCCTTGGGTGTTCTAGATCTGCTTCTGGAATATCGTCGTTTCTCACGTTCCCTTTCCTTATCCCTTTCCCGGTCACGATCCCTATCACGGTCCCTCTCCCGATCTCTCCTAAAAAAGTATTCAATTGTCTTTTTATTACAAATTATAAATACTACTTACCCAGAATACGATTTAGACATTCTAACTATCCTTCCCCTTCACCACTCTTTATATATCTTTACAGCAATCAAGGAAGTTTTAACTCGATCTCACCGTTTCGACTTATGAAATGTGGCATTTATTATAAGCACATTTGCGTAACCCACACTTTTGTGAACGTACTATTTTAATATGCTTCCAACCATAAGAGAAAATATTTTATAAACCAAATTCAGAAAACCACGATATACTAGAGCTGTAAAACTATCGATTGAACTATCGATACTATCGAATGGTTATATTTTTTTGCACTATCGAATGGTGGTTGGTCACTATCCATAGTCTTTGCTTGAGGGAATATATCGTCGCCTAGGTAAAAGATTGTCGTAAACGCCATTTTGACGATTTTTAGTTCTAGATGCAGTTATATATTTTGAAGTAAGGTCTTGCGATTGGTGTTATCAGTTTTAGAGATCTCCTTTATTTTCCGAGATATTGACTACAATTTATTTGATAATTTAGTAAAAATTTAGATAGTGATGCAGCCATATTAAACTAATTTATATAATTTAAAAATGACGTTCTCCACTTTTGGATATCTCCTTTAGTTTCCGAGATATTGAGTAAAAATTGTCGTTAATTTAGTAGAAATTTTGATCACATTTTGACGTATTTCATACAAAGTGGCTGCTAAATTGTGGACAAATGACGCTTACCACAAAATTTTACTAAAGAAAATCCAAAACTAATTAAAATTAAACATTAAAAATTTAATAATTTAAGAATTTTGCGAACTAGTAACATTTTCAGAGACTTTGGATAATATCTATCTTCGCGTTTTCAAGAAATCGCATACCAAACTTCAATCGCGATCCCACAACCTCCCGAAATCAACATGCGACAATCTTTTACCCAGGCGACGCTATGTATTGGCCTATAGTTATAGTCGCAAGTTAAAACTCATTCGTGTTAAAATACAGTTTTAGGGCCGGTTGTTCAATGTCTGGTTATCACTACTTGCCGGTTAAACATCATTATCGACGTTTTCGACATCATGCATATAACATGTGATCGATAAAGCAGTCGTTGTACTTAACCAGAGCTTCTACCTCCGATTAGTGTTAATCAGACATTGAACAACCGGCCCTTAGGTTTAGAATAGATTTTTAACTTGCGTCAATCATAGACATCTTAAAAAAAGCTTTTTGTTAAGATGAGAGAGAACAGGGCTATCCATATGAAGAGAAAAAATTTACCCGGCAATATATAGAAATATGAGTACTTTAATTAGTTCACCCTGTGCCCGCAGCTGGGTTGCGGATTTAGCAAGCCGGGAAGTAGCGAGTTCGAATGCCATTGCCAGGGAACATTTTTTTTTACATCTTTTCTTAGTCATTTTAATATTTAAATTTTTGTTATTTAATTTTAGTTATTGTGGTCTTTTTAATTAAAGTTAAACTCCAAAAAATTTGATTAATAACGAAATAATTGTATGAAATACCATAAACAAAAAAAGATAATAAAACAAAATTTAATAAAATAAAATAAAATAATGTTTATGTTAAAATAAAAATATAAAATATAAAAAATTTTTTGGAATCGCTCAGAGTGGGGACCCAACCTGGGTGCTATTGCGTTTATACTACTTCAACAACAAAACAAAACTTAGAACCTTATTTTATCATTTTAAAACCGCGTTCTCCTCAGTGGTTTCAAGTTTCTTGCTTTGCTTTTGACATTTTCGTAAATAGAAAATACAAAAGAGAATGAACCAGAATTGCTTTAAAGTACTTGAATCATGTAAATCGTGTGTAATTAAATTTGAAAAAACTAGTTTAAATATCTTTTTGGAACCATACTATGGTGTTAGTGATTCTGCGTCGATGGAAGAAACTATTGATATAAGCCAGGGTTAGTAAAATTTTGGAGATTCTTGTATCGAAGAGAGAGGACAAAGGTACTGAAAATCGCTATATAGCAATTAGCTAAATCTTCAGGAGCTAAACCAAACTAAAAAGTTTATTTAAATAGCCTCGTCAATGCATTTTAAAATTATCCGATACTATCGATAGTTTCAGTGCAAACTATCACACAGACTTAGCTACCACATTTTTTTTTTGGCTACATAAATATAAAATTGCCGCTAGTCCTTTTTTAGCCCTTTGGAGAATTTATTCATACTGGGCATGAAAAAGTTGTTTCCGTTTAATTTGATCTAATTTTTTTGCATTTATTTAAGAGATGAATTTTTAAACTAAGAAACACTGATATATATACATGTATGTATTTTATGTTCCTTAAGTTTTTATACATACATACTGTAAAAGTGTTAGGGCTGTTTTTTGAACTTAACTATTAACGATTTAACTATAGTTTTAAATAGATAAGTTAACAGCCCTTAGGGCAAGTTTTTCAGTGCCAGTTTAAACTCTGATTAAGTAAACTGAGTCTAAATTGAACAGCTGGCTGACATTTGATTGGCTGATCTTAATTTACACTAGCCAGATCGGGTGTTTAAACTTAGGTTAAGCCACGGCCGTGCACTGAAAATATGCTTCATTTGTTAAATGGCCCATCAATTCGATTGACCGTGTATGTTCTTGTGATTGTACCAGCTGCTGGTGCGACTTCAAAAACTATTCGAAAATTTTTTGGCGGAAATTTCTTACACTATATGAGTCAAAGTCGTGTTTGTGGAATATTAAGTTCACGATATTGCAGTTGTGAATTAAAAAAAAAACAATGTTTAACAAATTTCGGCCTATACAAAAAGGTTTTAGGTTTCATAAAATATTAGCTTTTTTCCAGAGTTCATTGTTTTTCTATACCATTACTTATTGAAAATGTTTGCGTGTATACTTATTGGCCCGTAGTCATAGTCGAAATAAAGTCGACTTTAAAGTTAGTTGCAGCTTTTTGACATAATTTTCAATGGGATATCTGTCAAAAAAGCTGCAACTAACTTTAAAGTCGACTTTATTTTGACTATGACTACGGGCCATAATGAAGTAAACAATTCTAGCTACCATTTTTAGCCACAACGACCTTTTTTAGCTCTTTTTTAGCCCTTTTTTTTAGAGGAATTTGGCTACCATTAAAATGCTTCTCGGCAACACTGTTGATGGTGCATCCCTTTTAGGGCTTTCGCACGAGGCGATTTTTCAGGCAACTTTTAGTTGAAAGCAAAAATCGTCTCGTCCGAACGGCTTTTCAATACAAACGCAGGGTTGCAAAGAAAAAAAAGTTGAACGAGCTCAAAGGTGGCTGGCGACCAACTTTGTTGAAAGCGATTAGTTGAAAGGCCGTTCGGACGAAGCGATTTTTGCTTTCAACTAAAAGTTGCCTGAAAAATCGCCGCGAGCGAAAGCCCTATTATCCTTAAACCTCATCCGGATTTCCCAAATCTCTCGGTTCGTTTCGCTGGATTGTTAAATAAATGCAATCGATGACCAAATTGTAGTACAATTAACTTTATTGTACAACAAACAATTTACAATACTCGCTAATACAGTAAAAACACTCTACAATACTTGTTAAAGCAATAACAACGCTTAACTAAACTTGTTAACACAATTAAACTTATAGCTTGCTTATTCGCAACTCACTCCTCTGCTCACTTTACTTGTAGCTTGCTGTCTTGGAACTAACTCACCTCGCTGTGGCGGCGCCCTTATATACCTGCGCTGGCACTTATGTGGGACAAACAAACTGTGGGTTGTTGAAGCAACACAAAATTCTACACCGGACGTACTTATTGGTAAAACCTTGGCTAAGACGCAAAAGGATGGACGCATCCCAGTTCGAGTGCTCAATGAGTTCAAATCACCAGTCAAACTCCGAAGAGGAACTGTACTGGGGCAATGTCGAGAGGTAGAGGCAATCTTCAACTGCGAAAAGTTACCTGAAAGCGATTCCATTGGCGAGAATGACATTGCGGAAGACATTAATGCATGGACGGAAGGGTTGGAAAAAAAATACCAGCACAAGGCTAAGGAACTTCTCCGAAGATACTCCAACATATTCGACAAGGATGGCGACAAACCAGGCAGGACTAACGTTGTGAAACATCGCATTGATACTGGCGATGCAAGGCCAATCCGTCAAGCTCCTCGGAGTGTTCCACTTGCCAAACGTGAAACTGTTAGCCAAATAATAAAAGAAATGAGCGAGAGTGGTGTGATGGAGTTCGCCGGTAGTACTTGTGAAGAAGAAGGATGGTCAAATACGGTTCTGCGTAAATTACCGGAAACTAAACGATGTGACGAAAAAGGACAGCTATCCTCTTCCCAGGATCGATGACACTCTGGACTCGTTGACTGGAACAAAGTGGTTCTCAACACTCGACCTTAAGAGCGGTTATTGGCAAGTGGAGGTAAGTGACGAGGATAACAGCTTTCAGCGTTGGAGACGGTCTGTGGCAATTCACGGTGATGCCCTTTGGATTATGCAACGCTCCTGCCACTTTTGAACGACTTATGGACCATGTGCTCAAAGGACTGCATTGGAAAACATGTTTGGTGTATCTAGACGACATTATCGTATTGGGTAAAAGCTTTGAGGAACACCTGAACAATTTGGAAGAAGTTTTCCAGAGGATAGCTGGCGCTGGTCTGAAGCGAAGTCCTAAAAAGTGCTCACTGTTCAGGAAGGAGGTGAACTACTTAGGGCACAAGGTGACAACGGAGGGCATCTGTACTGCGAAGGAAGAGATAGAAGCAGTAAAGGATTGGCCAAGACCTAGGAACCTGCACGAACTACGAAGTTTTCTTGGGCTATGCACCTACTACCGCCGATTTGTTCCGAATTTCGCCAGCGTTGCTAATAGCCTCCACGAGCTCACTAGGAAAAATAGACCCTTCGAGTGGAATAAGGAGCAGGAGGAGGCTTTCCAGACTCTGAAGGAACGACTATGTACTGCACCTATGCTAGCGTATCCCGTTCCAGGTGCAACGTTTATTTTGGATACGGATGCTAGCGGTTATGCCATAGGAGGCGTACTGTCGCAGTTAATTGATGGGCAGGAGAAGGTGGTTGCCTACTATAGCGGTCGATTGGAAAACCAGAAAGGAACTACTGCGTAACTCGGAGAGAACTACTAGCGTTGGTGGAGTGCGTCAAACATTTCCACAAGTACCCCAAGGGCAACGTTTCCGAGTTCGAACGGAACATGCAGCGCTGAAGTTGCTACTACAGTTTAGGAATCCAGAAGGACAGCTAGCTCGGTGAATTGAGAGACTGCAAAGTTATGACTTCGCTATTGAGCACCGCAAGGGAAGTGTCCACGGTAATGCTGATGCCATGTCCCGCCGACCATGTAGCCTGGAATGTAAACACTGCTCAAAAGCTGAGAGAAAAGAGGACATTATAGACGTCCGCCTATCGACAATAACACCAGCGGAAGAGTGGAAGGAAGAACAGCTACGAAAGTGTCAGCAGGAAGATCCAGATCTGGAGCTTTTGATGCATGGACTGGAGGTGGACAGGAGGCCAACTAAGGAGCAAATGGCAGCGGAAAGCCCCATCGCAAAGGCGTACTGGGCACAATGGAACAGCTTAAAATTAATATCTGGCTGTTTGCATAGGGTATGGGAAAGCGAAGATGGCCAGTGCACCCGCAACCTGATAGTAGTTCCAAGGGTGAGAATTCCGGATGTACTCAAGGAATTCCACAATGGTCCTAGTGGAGGGCACCTGGGAATCACGAAGACCTTGGAGAAGGTTAAGCAGAGGTTCTATTGGGTTGGTTGTCGGCAATCGGTCGCAGAGTGGATTGCTAACTGCGCGGAGTGTATTGCAGCGAAAGGGCCGAAATCCAGAAGTCACGGCCAGATGAAGCAATATAACTCAGGTGCAGCTTTCGAGCGGATTGCCATGGATGTAGCCGGTCCATTTCCTATGAGCGCACAGGGAAACAAATACGTCCTTGTGGTTATGGACTACTTTAGCAAATGGCCGGAGGTATACCCGATTCCAAACCAGGAAGCTAAAACAGTAGCGGAGGTATTCACCTACAATTGGGTTGCAAGATACGGTGTACCTATAGAGCTGCACTCTGACCAGGGAAGGAATTTTGAATCGGCGGTGTTCCAAGAGATGTGCCAGATACTGGGTATCCGGAAAACTCGAACAACGGCTCTTCATCCGCAATCAGATGGCATGGTGGAACGGTTCAACCGAACCCTGGAAGAGCATTTGCGGAAGGTCGTGGACATGAATCAAAAAGATTGGGATGTCCGCATACCCTTGTTCCTGATGGGATACCGGCCAGCAGTGCATGAAACAACGGGTAAAACTCCTGCAAGGGTAATATTCGGCAGTGAGCTCCGTTTGCCTAGTGATCTGAAGACTTAGGTGGAGGGCAGTGTGGCGAATACTGCGGCAACACAAAGCGAACAACGAGAAATAGGCAGAATGTTCGAGGAACGACGTAGAATGTTCCACCAAGAGAAACGTCAAGTTGGATGAACACTGCGAACAGCGAGAGAAAGAGAATGAGCGATAAACTTCAGAACGTTCTAGAGTTGCCATAAGTGCCAGCGCAGGTATATAAGGGCGCCGCCACAGCGAGAAGTGAGTTGCGAATAAGCAAGCTATAAGTTTAATTGTGTTAACAAGTTTAGTTAAGCGTTGTTATTGCTTTAACAAGTATTGTAGAGTGTTTTTACTGTATTAGCGAGTATTGTAAATTGTTTGTTGTACAATAAAGTTAATTGTACTACAATTTGGTCATCGATTGCATTTATTTAACAATCCAGCGATACGAACCGAGAGATTTGGGAAATCCGGATGAGGTTTAAGGATAATCGTAACACTATCATTCATGGTGAAATGAACTGAAGGTGGCGCATTCCCGAAACCGCTACTTTGGTTTTGCCGACTTTGACATTTATGGCAATACGTAAACAAACTTTTTGTTTAGAAACAAGTGCAAACGTATTCGTGCGTTCTGAAGTAAAAAACATTTTTTTATAATAAAAACTTTATAAAAATGTCGTGTCGTGTGTTGAATTGCAGCAGCCGTAGGGGTAAAGCCCCCAAATGCAGTTTTTTTTGTTTCCTCGCGATGACGCCTTGGCCAGAAAGTGGGTAGAGTTCTGCCGGCAGGAGAAGCCATAAAATTTAGACACCAGCGTAATATGCACGAAGCACTTTACGGGCCACTTTTAAACACGACATGTTAAGTTGAAAACGTTGAAATACCACAAATTACAAATTAAAATCGGAGGTAATAGGCTGTTTTTGCTTACGCGTAAAAGCACATTTAGCGCATTTAGCTCTAAATGCTACTCTAAATGTACATTTATCCATACAAAATTCGTCACCTAAATGCAACTAAATGCAACTACATTTTTGCATTAAGAATCTAAATCCTAAAAGCAACCCTGTGATCTTCCAAAATTTCCACGATTCGAACATGGTTTAAAGAGAAAAAGTGGCAACATTGCTTTTTCGAGTATACAGTTGCTAGCTGCGTTTCAGTGATCGCCGATCGAGATTTCTTTTATTTTGCATTACATATTTGGATAAAGAAAAGTTAAGCAAATTCAACATCGATTTGATACTGATAGAAATCTGGATCAATTTGTGATCAACTCTGTTTGGTTTGTTTCCTAATTAAGTGAGGAAATTTTAATTGAATGCACCGACAAATAAATATATACACAAACAAATGTTCGTTTATGGTTAAAACAATTCAAGTTTTTGTATTGAATTTTTGGTTTAAAATTTATTTTTTCCTTTTCAGTAGGGTTTTTGCACATTATCTTCTGCGTGAGAATTGATCGTAATATATACGCATCTAAATAAGAGACTGGAACACGGCTGTTTGTCAAAAGCATACGATTTCGAACTCGCGTAAATGTACATTTGCTAAATGCTAAAGCATGAACGCTCTTCGAAAACATATGTTCGAAAGTGCTAAATGTTGCATTTTAAATGCAGCAAAAACGCTGCATAAGCAAGCATCGACCACTTTCTGTAGGAAAACATGCGCTGCGACAAGATATTATCACTTTTTCGGCACCTGCAATACAAACACAAAAATTCTAAATAGTTAATTAATAAGACCTATTCTTTTGAACACATTTCAAGAGTGGTTGTATATTTTAGGTTAACTTAGTGCTTAATTTGCTATATCCAAAGATGGCTTGAGAAATTGGTGAATCGAGAAGAAAACACGTTTTCGAAACGTCATTGTTCTTCGCCATATTCTTTGTTTATCCGTTGCCACAAATGTCATTCTGCGGGAATGCGCAATCTTGTAGTCTATCGTTCTTGAGTATTCGTCACACTATCGTTATTGTTACAATATGGCATTGCGATTAATAGATCGTAGTTTTCTGGTAACGCTATCAGTAAAGTGCATCTGCAACCCTGCTTATCAGCTCTTTTGTTTCTGTCAGTGTGTGTGTGTCAAAATCCCAAAAAATCGACGGAAGAATTCCGGAAAGAGAACACAAAAATAAAGTGAAATACTTTATCTTTAATTTTAGGACCAGCATCTTTGCTTGTAAGTTAAATGTACATATGTTTCTGTCTTTTGGTTTGGAATTTTTAGTTGCATATTCAGTGGAATAAATTAAGTAGATTTTAGTCGAGTGAGACGTCGAATTTATAGATTGCGAATGGTTAGGAAGTGCGATTGGAAGTTTAAGAGGCAACGGGTAGGGGCGGGAATGACGATTATAGCTGAAAGCGAATAAATTGGGAGCGAGATAAAGCAATCATAAAAAAGTGAAAACATATTTAATTGATTGGGGATACATGTATTTTGCATCCAGTATATTTTTGTTATTCACGGATATGTGTGCATATGTCTGCTTCTAAATCCTATAAGAGCTTGCCATATCCACTAGTAAAAGGTGTCGGCCGCCACCACCATAGAAGGCGATGTTTTATTTTGCTAATCTCGTTACATTTTCCTTTGTCGGAGAAAATCTGGTTAACCATATCTTATTTAATAATTTTGCTTTGTATAATTTTATTTTGAAATGATTACTGAAATATTTCTCTTAAAAACTCAAATAGTGCGATCTTCCATTTATATTGTGAATTCTTAAAAAAATCTGGCCGGCTATTTTTTTTATCTACCAATATACGGAAATTGACCGATGTCCAAGAAATACATATATACATACATACAAATGCATTATGTATTCTAAAAATCGAAAAATATCAAAACTTGTTTAATACGATATATATTACTTTAATTAGCAAGTAATTTGTTTCCTTATATGTAAGTCTTTTATTTACAAATACATATATTTGTATGCCATTGTGTGTTCATAACAACTACATGCAATATTTTTTGTTTGTTTCTAGGTTAATCATTTACTGGTACAATATTTAAATACCAGCTTTGAGATTATGGAGAGCAGTGGAGCTGTTGGTCGCCGTCGATGCAATTCACGCATAAATGCTGAAGATCAGGCATTGGATCAAATTGCAAAAGAGGTAAGCAAATTTTGTAACCCCCTTAAAACCGTTTCCATAACATAAAGTTTTCCAGAAAATAAAAGGAGCGCGATATTTTGACCAGTTTTTTTCTATTTGCCTTTTATTTATCGAATTTTTATTATTTTTTTATAAAAGTCTATCTATTATACCATGATGCAATAATGAAAGGCATTGTACGTTGTGACAGCTCGGAATCGAATTACCTTAGGTCAATATTGTATTTTGGAAGTACAAGAAAAACTGGAATAAAAAAAGCCTTTTAGTTGAAAAAGTACTAAATTGTATGCCTTCTCAACAGCGTTCCGATTATCAGAATAGGTATATATATGGCTTGGTAGTCTCATAAAGTTGTAGATAATTAAAATAATAAAATTAGGCGTATTTTTATTCACAGGAATATGATAATATGCTTAAAATTTTCGAGCTGATGAATACCCAGCTAGATCAGTATGGCTTATATAATTCCTTTTATGAGCGGCATCACTAAGAAAATTATCCCTTATGAATTTGAAATGTGTCCCTTATATTGTACAGGCCAAATAGAGGAATTCATTTACGTGTGATCTTTTGCCCCCCCTCTTTCATATGGGCTTCTTGTGCGCATATATCAGGTTTGATAGCTGTTGACCATACCAATAATGCCTCATACTCAGTTTTACTAGATCAATTCGTGTTCTCGAGAAAAAAAAATCCACGATTCAAAAATCTGAGTATGGCGGCCAAATTCTTTCCTCAAAATTTTGAAAATTCTTCGTTTTTTTGCCCTATATTTGCTTGTTGGTATTTTCAACAAAATATAGGCCAAAAACGATAAATGTTCAAAATTTGGAGAAAAAAGATTTTCCAGATTTTTGGATCGTGAAAATTTTTTTTCTCGGAGAACACGAATTGATCTAGTAAATCTGAGTATGAGGCATTATTGGTATGGCCAACAGCTATTAAACCTGATATAGTCGCACTAAGGTTTTTTTTGTGTTCCACAGTGTTATATAAGGGATACTTTGAGGAATCATATAAGGAATTATACATTACCCAAGTTCACGTATATCCAAGTTCGTGTCATACAGCAAGCATTGACTAGTTTTTAATGTTTTATTTATTTGTTTTTGAAATTAACGACATATTTCAGAATTTATAATTATGTAATACGTTGTGTTCATTTTAGTAAATCCACTTTTTTTTAATTGTACAAAATTTATTATATACATACAGTATCGGTCATATCAATAGCAACCCCATTTCAAAGTGATATTATTTCCCTCTCATGTTAATTTATTTATTTCTAAGAATTTGCAACAAAAGTAAAGTTGAATTTCTAACAAAACCCATATAAACCCAATTTTAAAACATCGTAGAAAACTACAAAAAATACAACAAATTTTCACCCAAAATTCAAACTTTTTTCTCAGAAGTGTTAGCATTTTTTTGAGCACTCAGTTTTATAGCCCTTTCAATTTTAGTCTAATTATATGTAAGTTTCAAGTGGCTAAAAATTACCTTTGTTTTTTTAGAATCGATTAAAAACAAATCGTGTTTAATCGTCTTCCATATAACGAAAAATGCGACCATATATCGATGGCTGAGTGGAAGATCGACCTATCTCGGCAGCCAGGTCGAAAACGCCCGATATCAGAAAACTTTTCAACGCCCTATTTCAAAATTTGGCTGAAAAACGCCCTATTTTAGAATTTGATTGAAAAATGCCCTATCTCAGAGCTCGGTTCAAAACACCCTATCTCAGCTGACGATTCAAAAACGCCCTATCTCAGCACATTTTCGAAGTATTTTCATTTGAGATAGGACTTTTTTGAACCGAATAATAATAATAACATACTATATACTTATCTAGTTTCAATATAAAAAAATTTATATACACATCATTAATTGTGTATACATATCTAAGTCAATATATGTGATATACATGTACATACATCTACATATCGTCGTTTAAAGTACAAAACCGTGTATCAATAAAATGCAAAACAGCGTATAGAGATAGTGCAAACTCACGTATGCGAGGTTGCATAAATTATTTTCTAGAGAGTAAAAACACTCATATATTTCAGGAAGAATGGATAAGGATTGAGCCAAGAACTTGTGTGAGCGAATCCAAGTTTTAGCAGCAAATGTCAGTGACGCGGTTTTGTACTTTAAGCGACGATATGTATGTTAACAGGAACGCAGCAATCTAATACACGGGTGGAGCAGGAACGCAGCACAGCAGAAGCATACAAAAAATCTGCAAATAAATGGTGTTTTAGGTTTTTAACAAACAAAAATCTGGTTTCAACTTACTTCAACGTGTCTAATGCACAACGCACACACTAATGCAAAGGCGGAGCAGGAACGCAAAGTCTTTACGTTTGACTGCGACGGTGCAGAACTGATGCCTACGCTTATTATGATTGTATATAGTAATTTTATCAACAGGTGGCAACCCTATTCAAACATATAAAACATTTGTGATTTTCTAGAGGCTCATCCCTTTCATTTGACACCTCAACTTTTTTAATCCAGAGAACCTTTCGGATCTTACAGTTTTTTTAGACAGGTGGCAACCCTATTAAAATTCTAAATGAAAAAGGTCACTCTCCTATCAATACAAAGTATATTGGAGAAAATCTCGTCAAAATCCGTTCAGTAGTTTTCGAGATTACCGCGTACAAAGAATCTCGACTTTCCTTTATACTATGTATAGATAATCAAGAATTTAAAAATTTAATACAACTATCCGACCAAAACCTTACTTTGCCGACCAACCTACCAAATGAAAAAGAAGCGACCAAATTTGGTTGGAAAATACCAATAGTGGCAACACTGATTATAACCCTCACTAAGTAGAATTCTCCTTTCTGTGTTGCCGAAGAAGTGGGGCTAAACTCCTTTTGCAGAGAACACCTTTCTGCGTAGACGGCCTTCGGCCGCGCTTAAGGATTATAACTCTAACTAAGTAGAATTCTCATTTCTGTGTTGCCGAAGAAGAGAGGTTGAACACCTCTTTGAAAGAACACCTTTCTGCGTAGGCGGCCTTCGGCCGCGCTTTGGGATTAAATATAACCCCCTCTAAGTAGAATTCTCCTTTCTGTGCTGCCGTAGAAGAAGGGCTGATAACCTTTTGCGCAGAGCTCACTGTTTAACATATTTAAAAAAACACATTATACTCATTTATTCCCTAATATTATCGAGATAATTGTGAAACAAAAGTAGATTGTTGAACATCCCTTCATTTTAGTGTATTTAATTTTCGAACATCTGGTTGTTGTTGTTGTTGTAGCGGCTACAACAACCTTTTTGTTCACCATTACAGCCATTTTGATTTCTTTGCTTGTTTACTTCGTTGAACAAAAGTAGCGAAATTACTAATTGCGTTTTATGTTGTTAAAACATAAAATAAAATACTTTTATTGTATACAAAATACACATGAACAATGCAAAGCTCGTATATCTATGAAAGTATAAGTGATAGCTGCACTATTTATATGAAAATTTGCTAGTGGAAGTGCAAACAATTTAAATAACAAATAACTTAAATACTAGTATACACAAAGTGAAAATAGCGAGAATTTATGTAACGATATCTGTTTCTTATCATCCTCGTAAAGTTTCATGAGAAAATTCGCGATAGTTTTGCTAAAACACACACTTGTCGATGTACACTAAAGTCAACCCCAACAAACACCATAAAAAATTCACATTTCAAACTAAAAAAATTAAAAAAAATTTGCAAAGTTTTATAAAAATTTCAAACTTTTTAATCAGAATCTTTAGAAAAAATTTTGGAATGCGTTTTTGTAGCCCATTAAATTGAAGTGCAATGAGGGGCAAGTTTCAAGTTGGTAAAAAATACTGTTGATTTTTGAGATACAAAGTTGCCATACAAAGTTTGTTCGACAATTTTCTTTTATGGACAAGTTACAGCCAGCGAAAAAAATTGGAAAAAATCAGCGTGATTTTCAGTAGTGTGACACTTGAACTTCATAATACTGCAATTTAAAGTGCTATATAACTGCACACCAACATTTTTTCTAAAGTTTCTGATTAAAAAGTTTGAAGTTTTGGTGAAACTTTGCAGAAATTTTTAAAATGTTTGCATAAATGAAAGATGTATGTACCAGGGTTGTTGCGAATATTCGCATTCGCATTCGCAGCCGCGGAGCTTCCGCATTAATTCTAACATTCGCATTCGCTTTCGCATTCGCATTAATCAATGCGGATCTTTTGCGAATGCGAATATTGAAGGGACCGAAAATAACAGTTATTTTTTACGAGTTAAACTTGGCCAAATATTTTTTATTCACAACTAAAAGTCCTTTCCGGATAATAATCAAACCGCTTATCCAAATTAAACAAGTTTGGTATCAAATGAAAGAGGACTTAAATTGCTTTAGAACTGAAATGTCTAAACAAGCAAAGCCACCTATTGAAAAAGATTTCAATAAAAAATGTTAATTAATTACCATAGAACAAACCGGTATATGAATTTCTTTAGTATTAAACGATATAAAAAAATATAAATAGAGGTGGTAACCTTCGTTCGTTATTTCTGTTTAAAAGCTATTTCAGTCCCCTTTCACATGATATTAAATTTGTTTAATTTTGATAAGCTGTTTGTTTATTATCCAGAAAAAACTTTTATTTCGGAATAAAAAATATTAGGCCAAGTTTAACTGGTAAAAAATAACTGTTATTTTCGGTCCCTGGAATATTGTGCAGTCACAGAAGAAAGGATTAAAAATGAATTACAAAAACTAAAATCGAAAAACGCTGTTGACGTTTCAAGTTCTCCAAATTCAGAAACAACCAAAAGAATGAGAATGAAGAATTCT